>NW_022045128.1:0-141590 GCF_900880675.1 Sparus aurata | reverse complement strand
GAAGTTCCTCTCTCTTCTCTAGTTCAGTAACAGCTCAGCTCCTCCTGAATCTCTCCGTCTCCTCTTAGATCTGTATTTCACTCTCTTCTTCTTCTTCCTGGTTAACAGACTGAAGGCAGCAGCTTGTAACAGCTGGAGCTGTATTTAATTATAAAATGTGGCTCTGATGATTTCAATGATAGATCATCTTTTCCATGGTGGACAGTAACGGAGTAAATTTACTTGAGTACTGTACTTAAGTACATATCCAGAGGATTTGTACTTTCCTTGAGTATTAGATTTCTTTGGTACTTATTACTCTTAGTTGAATACATTTCCAAGACAAATATTTTTACTTTTACTTGAGTTAATTTCTAGGAAGGCTGAAACGTACTCGCTACTTTCAGGTCTGCTCTTTTTTTTTTTTTTTTTTTTCTAAAATACTATTGGACACAAGCTGTGTTTGTCAAAGAAGGAAACCTATCACAGTGCACGCTCTCCACTGGGATCTATGTAAAAGCAGAAATACGTCATCCCTCCCCATAAGAAAACCACCAAAGTAGCCACGCTCTCGACTGCGGTCGTCAACACAAAACCGCGACAATGGCTGCATCATGTAGTTTTTTGTAAAGCAGTGATTCTCAACCAGTGGTCTGGGGACAACATTGGTCTTTGAGGGGGTTCCAGTTCCCAACTTAGCTAAATGATAGAGAGTTAGTTGGACGGTGCAGGTTCATTTGGTTACAGTTTTAATGATTGTTAGTAAACATCTGGTATCTGCAACATCTGCTGTCCTCCTGTGATCCCATTCATTTGATCTGTTTTTATAGGTGTTTCTGCAGGCTTATATAATATTGTGGTTCTAAAAGCAAGCACATCAGTGCAGGTGGTTTCAAAGAGTTAATTCTCAGAAACAAGTTTAAAAGTTCCTTAAATTCATTTAGAAAAAATTATAGTAATTCATTGATGTGAAAAATAAGAAATATACTCTTACTTTTACTTAAAGCAAATTTAAAAGCATGTACTTTTGGATACTTAAGTACCTTTAAAAGCAAGTACATTTTTACTCTTACTCGAGTAACATGTCGACTGAGCTACTTTTACTTGTAACGGAGTAAATTTTGACCAGTAGTATTTGTACTCTTACTCAAGTACTGGGGTCGATCACTCTGTCCATCTCTGATCTTTTCTGGGTTTGTAAAGAGAAGATGTACTTGTTCTATACTCCTAATGTAGAGTCAAAACTTTTTCATCACTGTACAACTTAATCTTGTTACTGGTAACATGCAGAGATATATATTGTATGTTGCCTCACATGGGGAACCATATATGGTGATTCATCTTGAGGTATCTGGATGGCAACACATTCTGATCTTTGATTTTACTTAGTTTAGATTTAATGATGACTGATTGTTTCTCCTTGTGTGAGTGAAGGAATGTAGACATTGTGGAGCTTGCAGGTCCAGGGTTCTCTGACTTGTTTTTCAGCTGTGGGTGTGTTAAAGGTTACTTTGACCCTCACGTCAAATGGGGAAAGATGCCTAAACGTTTATGTTCCTGTAGAAAGACAGACAGGTCATTTTGGGAGAAGACCTAAGGTCGACCGCAGCCAAGTTATATGAGTTATGGGAGATGAACAGGGAGACAGGTCAACTCCTCTTATAGTCTATTGGATAATTTACCAAAATGACCAATTAGGAGAAGTAGGTGTGTACTGGAGAAGGGACTCTAAAAAGGCCTGCACAGGGAGAGACGGTTGGGGTGGTTATTTGTAGATTTCCTAAGATAGAAGGTTTGAGAGGATTTCTGGTAGAGCAGAGGGCAAAGCACTGGGCAGAACTTTGCCAGGATCTGAGAACACCAGAGGGCAGCCACTGGTTCAGCTGCAGGCTTGAGATCTATTTCAATAAAGATTTCTTTATCATTCCATCCAGCCTTGCCTCTGCAGAATCCTTTCATCATCAAACTACACGCCAACACCTTTGATGAAGAGAGCCCAGAAACTACAGTCTGACATTAATAGGGAGTTTTGGGTTAAACTTGGCTGTCAATAATAAGAAGTGATTATTGGGGATAATTATAAATTGTGATTATAATGAAAATGACATTTAATTTCTCTCCGTCTCTTCTTAGATTTGTATTTTCTCTTCTTTCTGTTAAACTTCCTCTACCTTCAACTCTGAAATGATGCTGATACTGCAGTAGCACACATATAAATCATGTTTTACTCATGTCGGATATATTTTTGTGTTTTTGATGAGTCAAACATGTGAAACACATGCTGGAAAAAATGAATCCCATTTCCTTTCTAAATGGAGGCTTCTTTAAAAAACAATCCCAGCTGTGAAACATGAATTTCTCTCTCCAGACTCTTTTCTGTTCAGTCTCTACAAACATGATTTCTTTGAGTGTCAGCAGCGAGAGCTGAATATCAAGCAGCTCTTCTTCAGTTTAAACTGACTAAGTGTCTGAATACTGACTCTAGTTTCTGCTCATACTCTTTATCACACAATGTCTCTTTGTTTGACAGAAGTTCTTCTGTCCATTGGTGAATGTCTTGATCTGGTTGGAAATAACGTCATTAAATATTTGATCAACAATGATGTGTTACTGATGAACACAGTCAACATACAGACAAACACATCATATGTCAGTTAAAGTAATCAGGGATTATTTTGTCCTCCTGTTTGTCTTCTGGACCAAACTGTCATGTAGTGCAATGATCTCACACATAGAACTCATCAGTTCCACTGTTTTGTGTTTGTGACTTTGTGAGTCCAAAGATGGTAGATGTCATAGTCACATCCAGCTGAAGTTTAACAGTGTGTGACTCCCTCTAGTGGATGTTGTGGAGTATTGTGTTGTCTTTGCTCCAAAGGTTTTTGTACAGAGTTTTGGTGTTTCCTGTCACTGTGGGGCTCATAGCACAGTAGTACACAGCAGAGTCTGTCACTGCAGCAGAGGAGATCTGCAGATGAAACTCCTTTCTGTCTCTATCATGTGAAACAGACAACTTCCGTGTTTTCTCTGAACCTTCTCTGATGAGAAACTGTGGAGATGAACTGGGCTTCTGATGATACCAGTAGAGGCTGATAACAGAGCCTGAATAGTTGCAGGAGAGAGTCACAGTGTCTCCTTCCACAGCCAGCATCACATCTTTAAATGGTTTCACTAAATCATCAGAGGATCCTGAAAGAACAAACATATATTTCACTGTGACATTTGTATTTCTTTACAGTGAGTTTAGTCAAAGAAAAACTTGATTAAAGTTGACTTACCAGCATGAAACATGAAGATCATCATCCAGATGAAAAAGAGCTGCATTATCTTCAGTTGTAGTGAATGAAGAACAGAGAGAACACAGCAGCTCTTCACTTCTAAAATGAAGCCTCTCATATTCAGTCGTGTAGCTCCTCCTCTTGCTGAGGGTTGTGATGTATGTGGTCAAAATGGCTTCTTGTAGTTGTTATTGTCTCCTTGTGTTGAGGGGACAATTTAACATTCATACAACATCATTTACTGGAAATGTATTCACCGCCAGTCTTCTGACAGACGTAAAAGTCTGTAACATCAAGCACAAACTCATTGTTTTATTATTGCTTTTGCTCTCGGGATATGTTGGGACAAATCCAGGTCCTGTCACTCCTGCACAATGCCTCACACCTGCAGATTTTATTCATGGATTCAGGATTATTCATATCAATGTCAGAAGCTTATTCTCTTAAATGGACATGTTTAGAATATGGATAAACTCTAAGCCTGATATTGTGTTATCAGAAACGGAGCTTACAGAATCTGTACAGATATTTGCATTAATGTTTACAGTGTTTATTGGACAGGCATCAAAGAAAAGACAGTTAAGTGGCTTTTTAAATCAAATATATTTAATGTTGAATTAGTGTTTTTTGAGTCCAGAACATAATTCAGAATATCTCTTCATGTTAAATTATCTAAAAATCACCATATTGTGCTGGTGGGATGTTGTTTTCTTCTATCTTCCCCTCAGATAACACTGTCTGCTCTTATTAAGCTTCTGTCTCAACTTAACTATAATCAAGAAAAAGAGAGATTAAGAGAAAACCTTAAAAATTCAAGGAAGTGCTTGAAAACCATCAAATCAATAGCTTCCAGGATTTACTGGAGAACATCTGGGTCCAGACCAAAGCACAGAAGACATGATGAGAGACTGTAACTAAGTCTTTAGTTTTCAAATGTTCTTGTATTTGAAGCTTCATTCAGTTGGTTCAGTGACAGCAGGTGTGTCCTCATCATCCAGAGAGGTAAAACAATTCATCGTTGGTTTGGAGTCACTGTGTTAACAGCTGTAACCACAGTGACTGTGATAAAACAGGAATTAGCAGAATCCATCTGATATGAAGCTGTGGTTTGAATACCACTTCCCTCCTCTTTGAAGAGTAGTCAGATATCTGTGTTCAGGTTTTTGTACAGCCTCTTCTACACTTTGTATCACTGTGTTTCTAGAGCACAGTAGTAGAGAGCTGTGTCTGCCAGGGTTAGCTCTCTGATGGTCAGTGAGGTTGATGTTGGTGTTGTTTGAGACTGATATCGATTATCAGGAATATATTCATCTGTGAACCCTTTGGCTCCTTTCCAGAGTATAAACTGAGGAGCCTGAAGGTCAGAATGATGTCTGTACCAGTGAAGGGCAACATCGTCATCAGTTGTCTCATATTGACATATGAGTTTGACAGATTGTCCTTCTGTTCCACTGACTTCAGCTTCTACAGGAGAGATGCTGTCTCCAGCTATTAGTCCTGGAAAAAGTGTAGAAAATGAAGCCATTAGACTAACATTGTTCATGAGGCTGAGAGGAGAAGACAGTGGAAAATATCAAGTGTACAGTGTTACTCTGTGCTCCTTCACAGTCACATACAAACAATATCATTCAATGAACATCCATTTTGTCAATCTGATGAAAACATGAGGAGCATTGACTCTGTCAGAGCAAAGACATGAGAAAAGTGATGAAATCCAGGTTGTGTATATGTGGTTAATGCAGCAGGTTCAACAACACTTAAATTCCTGTTGTGTTCCAAAACTCACCTGTAAAGTGACAGAAGAGTAAAAAGAAGTAAAGCAACATGTCTTTGGATTTATTAAAGCCAGACAGACAGCAGATGAGCAGTGTTCTTCCACTGCAGCACAATGAGGAAGGAATGATGTCATTGGTTGAGTTGAGGCTAAATGGGCGGGGCCAATCAGCTCTTCACATTATTTATTCACTTCAACTCTACCAATCCATTTCTGTCTGTTGTCACAGCAGCTCTGTGTGGAATCTTTACTGGTTGATGTTTTGTTGGATTTGTCATCAGTCCAGTGACACTGGCTCAGACTGTAATGGGTTCATGGTGTGTGACTCCCTCTAGTGGATGTTGTGGAGTATTGTGTTGTCTTTGCTCCAAAGGTTTTTGTACAGAGTTTTGGTGTTTCCTGTCACTGTGGGCGTCACAGCACAGTAGTACACAGCAGAGTCTGTCAGTGCAGCAGAGGAGATCTGCAGATGGACTTGATTTCTCTTGTCATTCAGTTCAGCAGTCAGTCGAGGGTGTGGAGGTGTTGCTCTCACCACTGAAGGCTCTTTTGTATCAGTGATCAGGAGAAGGAACTGAGGAGCTGATCCAGGATCCTGTCGATACCACTGGAGATTATGAGCTTTAACTGAATAGTTACAGGACAGAGTAACACTACTGCCCTCTGATGAAAACACTTCAGCTCTGCTGGCAGCAATATCATCTTCCAAGGTGTTACCTAGTGAAGGAAACAACACGTTATATTTAGAGTTCAGTTCAATCAGAAGTACATCATTTGAATCATACATTGGGAAAATCATCCATACCTACGAGAGTTGAAAAGAACAAAATTGCAGTGAGTTTTTCCATGTTGACAGAGGTGAAATGCTGTAATTGAATGTCCAGTGTGAATAACTTAATTGAGTTGGGTTTTGTCTGATGTTCACAGCTGAAATCAAACAGTTCTGTCATGAAGCTCCTCTGCAGTCAGTAGGAAGAGATTCATATGTCAGACTGTCTTCATTTGTGAAGCTCTTCATTACAACTGTGTCTCATGAGTGAAAACACTCCAGACTGTATCATCACATCCTGCTGCAGTTTAACAGTGTGTGACTCCCTCTAGTGGATGTTGTGGAGTATTGTGTTGTCTTTGCTCCAAAGGTTTTTGTACAGAGTTTTGGTGTTTCCTGTCACTGTGGGCCTCACAGCACAGTAGTACACAGCAGAGTCAGACAGCTGAAGCTTCTGGATCTTCAGAGGAACTGATTTTGAGGTAGAATTCACTTTGGATGAAAATCTCTCCTCATATTTCTTCTCTGTGTTCCCCGTACCAAACTGGGGGCAGCTCAGTATGAATTTGGGGCTGTTGTTTCCATCCTGTTTGTACCAGAATAATGTTGGACCTGGGTTACTGGTCTCAAATTTGCAGTCCAGTGTAACTGTGTCATCTTCAGCAGCAATGACATCTCCTGTTGGCTGGATCACTCTGTCTGCTCCTTTACACTCTGAGGAAGAAGAGAACATGCAGAGGAAGAGATGAATCAATAAAGATGATTGATTAAAGGAGAACAATCAGTAGGTTTAAAGAGTTACCTAGCCAGAGAGTCAGAATCAGAGTTTTCTCAGCCAGTGTTTTCATGTCTGCAGTGAGAGGGGAGGAGAGAGAGGAAGAACATTGATACTCTGATGGATCTGGGCCTTCACATCATTGGTCCTTCATCTGTATCATCTGTTGAGGAACTCTCTACATTTACATCTCATTTACATTTCATCTGTTCAGCTCAAATGTTCTTCATGATGATTGTAGCGGATTGAACACAGGAATATACGAAGAAAACTAATTCTTTCATCAACATTTTGATGGTTTAATCAAAAGTCTCTTTGTGCCTGTGTTGTTAATTCACTGGATTCCACTCTGCTGTCTGATGAGTTCTGGTAATAACTTTTCACACTTGACATAATGAAATGTCAGCACAGCATGAGTGTATTTGATGTTAACCAGTATGATTTACTTATGACTTGATACAGCCCTAGAATATAAAACTTTACAAGTCACGCCGTCTTACGGTCACTTTTCTCTTTTCGGCTCGTCCTCTTGCCCTGACTCTTGGCTTTTGCTCATCACACTTTTTGGGCTCTCCGTGTTGAAGCCCTCCTACTTGGACATACTGCTAACCAGCATTTAGGGATGTGGGCTTCTGTTTTTCACTTTTTACTGAGAACAACCCAAAGCTCCAGAATGAACTCTGAACTGAGAAAAATGACTGCAAAGATTTTTAAAAGCCAGAAGAAAAATGCTTGCTTGATGAATCATCATTCATTTTGTGATCCTCCTTATTTTTTTATCTATTTAATTTTGACTTTTGAAGACTTTTTGGCTCCATTCATCTAAACTCCGCAACCTGTCTCTGAATAGAATAAAATAGAATAGAATAAAATAGAATAGAATTACTTGATTGATCCCAGTCTGGGAAATTATTTTGTTACAGCAGTAGTGTGTCCTGTTACGCTCGGTCTAGGGAGCCGAGCCTAACATAAATAACCGACACCAGAACACGGTGTAAGTTAAGAGAAGAATGCAATTTATTACAGGACAACAGGTGCAATATGTACAGTGATAGGTGCAATAGTGATGAAGCGTGGCTTCAGGGTGAACCCAGGCCTAAAATAACAAACAAAATACCGATCTAAACTCTGGAGCATGAAACTTACTAATCCCTACAGAAAAAAAAAAGAAACAAAAAGACAAGTGCTGAACCTACCTCCCTAACCTAATACCAAACACAGGAGAAAACACTACCTACTGCTTCCCTTAGCTCAGACACTCTTGCTCTGGTTTTACCCAGAGCACACGCACACTCACAAGCACTCCCGCACCCACACGAACAAACACACTCTAAGTTATTCACACTTTAATTTCTCACAGTACAATTTGCACAGAGTCTCAGCTAAGTAGATGCGTTGGCAAAAACAATCCACACTCATCGTCGGGCAGCATCGGCTTTTTAAGTCCTCGCTGCCTGTGTTGGCCACCCATCGCTGCCACGCCAGGAATGCGGAGCCAATGGGGTGCGGGAGCCACTCGATCTTTGGGGCGATATGAGCGTTCACTCTGGCTGAAAGAAAAACACACACTACAGACAGATGCCGGCGGGAGCCGTAACAGTCCACAAGAATAAAAGAAAGAAAAAGAAAAATGCTCTGTACATGACATAAATAGAAAGCAAGGTATATGCACAGTGCAAACTATACTTGAAACAATAATTATCTATACAACTGTACAAGAAGTAAACAATTTCTATGAATGTGCAATGACAGAACCAAAATGTACACATAAGTGTGCAATGATAGAACCACAGGGAATATAAATAGATAAATAGATTTACAAGAACCTAAAATGCTTAGATGTAAGCATGTTATAAACTGAACAAAAACAGTAGTGAGATCAGAGATCTCTATGTCAGGCAGAGGTGAGAGAGTTGCTGAGTGGAGTGGTGGCTTGTGGCAGGAAAGATTTCCTCTATCTGTTGTTACGATAGCGAAGCTGAAGCAGCCTTCGGTCAGTGTCCTCCTCTCCACCACAGCCTCCAGAGTGTCCTGTTTACAGCCAATCACAGAGCAGAGCCTCCCTAATGAGTTTATTGAGTCTGTTGGTGTCGCTGGCTCCAATGCTGCTTCCCCAACAAACCACAGCAAAGAAAAGTACACTGGCCACCACAGACTGATAAAAGATCTCCAACATCTTGCTGCACACGTTGAAGGATCTCAGCTTCCTCAGGAAGTAAAGTCTGCTCATCCCCTTCTTGTAAACAGCTTCAGTGTTAGATCTCCAGTCCAGTCTGTGGTTGATGGTAACACCAAGGTACTTATAATCCTCCACATCCCTTCCCAGAATGCACAGAGGTTGGGAAGCCCTCCTCCTCTTCTTCCTAAAATCAATCACCATAATTTTATTCATTTATTTGAATCCTAACTTGGTAAATTCTTTTTATCACTCGTATTTGACACGTGCACACACACACACAATGTAGAGGAGATGAGCAAACGGGCTGCAACACATGCCAGGATGAATCCAAGTGGGACTTGAACTGGCGACCTCCAAGTCCCCAAGCCAAGTCCCTACGGACTGAGCTATTGCCGCAAAGTGAAGTTCAGCCGCAGGTGATTCTGTCGAGTCCACTCCACAAAGTTGTCCACCAGTGCCCTGTACTCCTCCTCCTGTCCCTCACTTATGCAACCAACAACAGCTGAGTTGTCAGAAAACCTCTGCAGGTGACACGACCCGGTGTTGTACTGAAAGTCAGTGGTGTATAAGGTGAACAGGAAAGGAGACAGTACAGTCCCCTGTGGAGCTCCTGTATCACTAACCACCGCATCAGACAGAACACTGCCCATACGGACAAACTGTGGCCTGCCTGTCAGGTAGTCAGTAATCCAGGAGACAATGGAAGTGTCGACACCCATCACCCGCAGCTTCTCACCCAGTGACAGTGGCTGGATGGTGTTAACAGCACTGGATAAATCAAAGAATGTGATTCTCACAGAGCTGCCACCACCATCCAGGTGCGTATGGGCTCGTTGCAGCAGGTAGATGACAGCGTCATCAACTCCCAAGTGGGGCTAGTAAGCAAATTGCAGAGGGTCTAGCAGGGCTCTCACATGCAGCCTCAGGTGGGCCAAGACCAGTCTCTCCAGCACCTTCATGACGTAAGATGTGAGGGCCAGTGGTCGGTAGTCATTGAGGCCTGATGGTGTCCAACACAACAAGACCATGATGTAGATTTACAAACATCAAACAACAACTTGTTGACTCAGTATTGAAATCTAGAGGAATCTGGACAAACAACAAATTAGATTCATCTATGATACTTTATAGATTAATCTTGTCAAAGATCTGATTTCAACATCAAAAGTGTTTTCAGTGCTGCCCTGGTGAAATATACTTCAATGTTCAGAGTGAATATATTGTCAGTGGTATAAATTCTAAAGCTTTACATCTCATTATCATCCCAGACTGTATCATCAAATCCTGCTGAAGTTTAACAGTGTGTGACTCCCTCTAGTGGATGTTGTGGAGTATTGTGTTGTCTTTGCTCCAAAGGTTTTTGTTCAGAGTTTTGGTGTTTCCTGTCACTGTGGGCTGCAGAGCACAGTAGTACACAGCAGAGTCAGACAGCTGAAGCTTCTGGATCTTCAATGGACCTGATTTTGAGGTAGAATCTAATGTGGATGAAAATCTTTCCTTAAACTCATCTGGTGCGTTCCCCTCATCCCGTTGAATGCGGCTCAGTATGAATTTAGGGCTGTTGTTTCCATCCTGTTTGTACCAGAACAGATATGGACTTGTGTCACTGGTCTCAAATTTGCAGTCCAGTGTAACTGTGTCTCCTTCAGCAGCAATGACATCTCCTGTTGGCTGCATCACTCTGTCTGCTCCTTTACACTCTGAGGAAGAAGAGAACATGCAGAGGAAGAGATGAATCAATAAAGATGATTGATTAAAGGAGAACAATCAGTAGGTTTAAAGAGTTACCTAGCCAGAGAGTCAGAATCAGGATGTTTCTCAGCCAGTGTTTCATGTCTGCAGTGAGAGGGGAGGATAGAGAGGAAGAACATTGATACTCTGATGGATCTGGGCCTTCACATCATTGGTCCTTCATCTGTATCATCTGTTGAGGAACTCTCTACATTAAATCTCATTTACATTTCATCTGTTCAGCTCAAATGTTCTTCATGATGATTGTAGTGGACTGAACACAGGAATATACAAAGAAACTAAGTTCTTTCATCAACATTTTGATGGTTTAATCAAAAGTCTCTTTGTGCCTGTGTTGTGTGAATTCAGAGGATTCCACTCTGCTGTCTGATGAGTTCTGGTCATAACTTTTAACACATGCCGTCTTATGGTCTCTTGTCACTTTTCAGCTCGTCCTCTTGTCCTGACTTTTGGCTTTTGCTCATCACACTTTTAAGGCTCTCGGTGTTGAAGCCCTCCGTCTTCTACATGCTGCTAACAATGACTGCAAATATTCTTAAAAGCCAGAAGCAAAGGCTTGCTTGAAGAATCATTATTGATTTTCTAATCCTCCTTATTTTTATCAAGTAAACATTGACTTTTGAAGACTTTTTGGCTCGATGCATCTCAACTCTACAGCCTGTCACTGAACACAACAAGACCAGAGAACACATGCTGTGTGTCTCCTCTGTGGACTCAGATAAACCTTGTTGGAGCCTGGACTCATCATCCTGAAGAAGTGAGACCAGCTGCTTCACTGAACCTACAAGTTCACCTCATCATCAGCCCGTCCATCACCACAGGACTTAATCAATGGGGGTGATTCCCCTTCTAACGACTGATTAATAATGTCTCATATGTGGTGAGAATGTTACACAGATGATATATTTTAGTTTTCCTCCTAAACTCAGGTGAAACATCACATTTCATATTTTCTGTGATTCCAAATGTGTTTTTTTTAACAAACATCCAACCAGGATTTGGTGATATAATACTGACATCTAAAATGTTCAATCTTAGATGATTTTTGCTTCTATTGATCCAAGAAACATATTTTGAATTATTGTTCATTCATTGTTTGTTTCATTCTGATGTTTTTTCAAACACATCAAACCAGGATTTAAACCAGTTTAACAGTGTGTGAGTCCCTCTAGTGGATGTTGTGGAGTATTGTGTTGTCTTTGCTCCAAAGGTTTTTGTACAGAGTTTTGGTGTTTCCTGTCACTGTGGGCCTCACAGCACAGTAGTACACAGCAGAGTCTGTCACTGCAGCAGAGGAGATCTGCAGATGCAGTTTGGTTTTATCATCACTCACTTCAGCAGACAGTCTATTGTCTTGATTTTTTAATATTTCTCCTGTTTCTAAGTGAGAAATAAGGAAATCTGGTGGTTTTCCTGGATGTTGTCGATACCAGAAGAAATAATCTCCAGCAGTAGCTTGTTTGGAGTATGTGTAGGACAGAGTAACAGTGCTGTCTTCTAAACTGGACTCTTCATTCTTGACTGGACTGAGTTCTTCACAGCTGACACCTAAAGGAAGAGAAACCTGTTTTATACTGTCAAGAATTCAAACATTTTACATGCTGCAAAATGCAACCTACCTGTTATAATAGAGAGAAACATCAGAGACAGCCCATAATAGTCCAGTGACAGCATGTTGAATAAAGGTAATGTTTCTGGTTTGTGTATTGAACTCTGCTGAATATGGAAGTTCCTCTCTCTTCTATAGTTCAGTAACAGCTCAGCTCCTCCCTGAATCTCTCCGTCTCCTCTTAGATCTGTATTTTCACCTCTTCTTCTTCCTCCTGGTTAACAGACTGAAGGCAGCAGTTTGTAACAGCTTTCAGCTGATAGTTTTACTTGTTGGTGATTTCTTTGAAATGAGAGTTACAGACCTGTAGCTGTGAGGATTTTAAGGGTAGATCATCTTTTCATGGTCTGTAAACAAAACAATGGACTGATTTTATAGTCCTGGGCTCGTATTCACAAAGAAGCTTAAGGCTAAAAGTAGCTCCTAACAGGCGAATTTAGGAGCAACTCCTAAAAATAATGGGCGTGTCAGTCGTAACTTTAGGAGTCCTAATTTTTGAAAATAAGAGTTATTCACTAAACATTTTAAGCCTAAAAGTAGCAGCTAAGTCTGGGAGACCTTAGAAGTAGTCCAGAGGACTCCTGACTCGCTAAGACCTGGTAACAGCCGAATGTTTAGAAGACGCTAAATGACAGGGAATTATTAAAACGATGTTGGATGGACCGCAAAGGGATTGAAGTTGTGGTTGAGTTGGTGAGAGACGCAATAACGTCCCCAATCAACTGAAACAATCCAATCCAATCGCTGGAGCAGCACAACAGTTAGATATGGATATTTTTAATATAATAACTGGTGAGCCTGTTGAAAGATGGAAAAATGTTCCTTACCGCATGCTGCCATGTATGTAATCCATCTAATCATCTTTCGAGATTTCGCTCTTCTGATGAGCCTCCTGAATTTGCACCCAAAATGCTGTCAAAACTTTCATTCATAATTCCCAACGCAGCCTCCATAATTCTCGACCGGGAAAAAGGCAGAAAAAAGGTGTGGAAAACACAAAAAACCTTAAGAAAAACAAAAAACAACCCCAAATCACAGAGATGCCGATTTGCACGGAACTAATATTATCAAATGACCTCTGTGTTTGGTGAAATATGGGAGGTAATTTGCGGTGGAATTTTTAAATTGCGGACATTCGCACGGGATTAAGATCACAGACGACCTCCGCAATTATTACAGATTACTGGAGGTCCCCCAGGTTATACTAGTCCTGTGTGAATACACAAATTGTCTTTGACGCATGTTACAATGTACTGGACATTGTTGCGAAATGGCCCGGATCAACACACGATTCCCGAATTTTAATGGAGAGTGGTTTGACGCAGCTTTTCGAGCAAATGCCGCTTTTATTGGCAATTCACGTTTTTCATCGCAATCTTCTAATTTGTCATTTTTGTCCGAAGCGTTTTTGTTTGGGGGGGGGGGGGGGGGGGGCACTTCATTCTCCTCATAAATACATTTCTTTATCCAATATATTTTCATAGGCTTTGTCATGGGCTCGTAGGCAATTTCCTTATTTTCCCTTCATGCATTGCGTAGCCTAAATGACTTTTTTTAATGGGCTGCCCTGTCACTCAACAGCCAATCACCCTTGTCACCGCTTCTAAGTGCGTCCTTATAAAATGACGTCATCCATAGCAACAGAGAGTCACTTCTAGTTTAGGAGTTCACTGTTTTCATAACTAAAAGTAGGTCTCAGCGGCTTTGTGAATTACTTTTAAGAAACGACTCCTACATAAAAACTTTTAGTCCGATTTAGGAGTACTCCTAACATTAAGATAAAAGTCTTTGTGAATACGGGCCCTGAAGTAGAGACAGCATTATTCAGCCCAGTTTCACAGCAACACGTGTGACAGACCCACAGATCATCTAATGTTGAAGTCATTAGGAGGTCGAGCCACCAGTAAAGAACCAGAACATCCACATGAGGAGAAGATCAGGGTTGGTTTGGTGGTTCATTCAGAGGACATTCAGACTTTCAAACAGGATTTAACCAGGATTCCAGCAGGTAGTGTAGTTACTGAGTTATAATGAAACCAGGTTTTCCTCCTTTGTCCAAGCAAGTCTTTTTGGTGCCTTTATTTTGGTAGACATGACATGTTTGTCAGTGGTAACTCGACCAGAGAAAGAGACTGTGTTGTTTTCACTGGTAGGTGAGGTCCAACATGAGAGTGACACTGTGGACTGTTGTGTTTGTTAGACAGCTTGGTGTTATACCAGGGTGTATTATTCAAGCATTGTACAACTTCAGTCAGATATAATGAAATAGCAGCTTATTGTCATATTTTATACTCAGATGATGAGGGGTACGCTGAACATCAACAATCAGCTGATGAAGATTTCATTTCAGCTGGTTGACAGAACAAGAGGAGGACCTCAAAGTTTCTCAGTTCTCAGTTCAACTGATTGTATGAAGGTCCGAAATAGTAGAACCTTACATATAATAAACCAGCTGGAATCAAATAGTTCTGTAATGAAGCTCCTCTGCAGTCAGTAGGAGGAGACTCATATCCTAAACACATCTTCATGTGTGAAGCTCTTCATCACAACTGTGTCTCATGAGTGGAAACCCTCCAGACTGTATCATCACATCCTGCTGCAGTTTAACAGTGTGTGACTCCCTCTAGTGGATGTTGTGGAGTATTGTGTTGTCTTTGCTGCAAAGGTTTTTGTACAGAGTTTTGGTGTTTCCTGTCACTGTGGGCTGCAGAGCACAGTAGTACACAGCAGAGTCAGACAGCTGAAGCTTCTGGATCTTCAGAGGAACTGATCTTAAGGTGGGATTCAGTGTGGATGAAAATCTCTCCTTATATCCGTCCTCTGTGTTCCCTGTACCAATCTTAAAGCGGCTCAGTATGAATTTGGGGCTGTTGTCTCCATCCTGTTTGTACCAGAAGAGATAATCATTTGATGAACTGCTGTTATATTGACAGTCAAGTGTTACTGCCTCTCCTTCAGCAGCAGTCACATCTCCTTCTGGCTGCAGCACGTTGTCTTGTTGTGCTCTGCATTCTGTAAAACAGCAACAAACAGTATCAGTGTGCTGTTAAAGAATCATGTCAGTGTTGGATCCATATCACAGAAACAGAGTTGTGTTCATACCGAGACACATAACAGCCAGCAGCACTGAGATGAACAGAGGCTGCATCATATGTGCAGTGTTGAGTAAGTGTGAGCTACAGCAAGTGTAAAGAAGGCTGTGATCTCTGTGTTCAGTCTTCATCAACACTCAGTTGGTGGATTAGAAGGAGGAGCCTGATCACAGTGACAGGGCTCATTCACAGCCCTGTGTTACTCCCTACTGACAACTTTACTGACAATCTTAATTGACATTTTCATATATTTTGGCAAATACGGTGAATATTTTCTGATGATTTTGATTAACACGTTAAAGAACAAACAATTCAGAGTTTATTAGTTTGTTCAGAGTGTATCTCAACACTTTGAACAATGGAAGCAGCTGATTGTGTCCTGATGAACCACAGGCTACAAAGAGGATTTATTGAGTGATTCAGTGTCATTGTCTTTGTTTTCATGGTGTGTTGAGTTTGAAGCTTCATCCAGTTGGTTTGTCATTGATGTGGATTTGCTGCTCATGTGAATCCTCCCACAGTGTTTCATTAGCAGCTGTAACCACAGTGACTGTGATAAAACAGGAATTAGCAGAATCCATCTGATATGAAGCTGTGGTTTGAATACCACTTCCCTCCTCTTTGAAGAGTAGTCAGATATCTGTGTTCAGGTTTTTGTACAGCCTCTTCTACACTTTGTATCACTGTGTTTCTAGAGCACAGTAGTAGAGAGCTGTGTCTGCCAGGGTTAGCTCTCTGATGGTCAGTGTAGTTGATGTATCTGATGTTTGAGACTGATATCGAGTATCAGGAATATATTCATAATCTCTGTTTGACTTTGCTCCTTTCCAGAGTATAAACTGAGGAGCCTGAAGGTCAGAATGATGTCTGTACCAGTGAAGTCTAACATAATCTGTTGTTGACTGATATTGACATGTGAGGTTGACAGATTGTCCTTCTCTTCCACTGACTTCATCTTCTACAGGAGAGATGCTGTCTCCAGCTATTAGTCCTGGAAAAAGTGTAGAAAATGAAGCCATTAGACTAACATTGTTCATGAGGCTGAGAGGAGAAGACAGTGGAAAATATCAAGTGTACAGTGTTACTCTGTGCTCCTTCACAGTCACATACAAACAATATCATTCAATGAACATCCATTTTGTCAATCTGATGAAAACATGAGGAGCATTGACTCTGTCAGAGCAAAGACATGAGAAAAGTGATGAAATCCAGGTTGTGTATATGTGGTTAATGCAGCAGGTTCAACAACACTTAAATTCCTGTTGTGTTCCGAAACTCACCTGTAAAGTGACAGAAGAGTAAAAAGAAGTAAAGCAACATGTCTTTGGATTTATTAAAGCCAGACAGACAGCAGATGAGCAGTGTTCTTCCACTGCAGCACAATGAGGAAGGAATGATGTCATTGGTTGAGTTGAGGCTAAATGGGCGGGGCCAATCAGCTCATTATTTTTTCACTTCAACTCAACCAATCCATTTCTGTCTGTTGTCACAGCAGCTCTGTGTGGAATCTTTATTGGTTGATGTTTTGTTGTATTTGTCATCAGTCCAGTGACACTGGCTCAGACTGTAATGGTTCATGGTGTGTGACTCCCTCTAGTGGATGTTGTGGAGTATTGTGTTGTCTTTGCTCCAAAGGTTTTTGTACAGAGTTTTGGTGTTTCCTGTCACTGTGGGCCTCACAGCACAGTAGTACACAGCAGAGTCTGTCACTGCAGCAGAGGAGATCTGCAGATGCATTCTGGTTTTATCTTCACTCACTTTGACAGACAGTCTATTGTTTGTGTCATTTTGTGTTCCCAAGTGAAAGATGAGGAACTCTGGTGGTTTTCCTGGATATTGTCGATACCAGAAGAAATTATCACTGCCATCAGCTTGTTTGGAGTATGTGTAGGACAGAGTAACAGTGCTGTCTTCTAAACTGGACTCTTCATTCTTGACTGGACTGAGTTCTTCACAGCTGACACCTAAAGGAAGAGAAATATGTTTTATATCATGTTAAAAGAAACTCAAAAGAAATGAACTGCCTTCAGAAAACATCAGAATTTAACTTGACATAATAAAAGCATAATGTAACATACCTGTTATAATAGTGAGAAACATCAGAGACAGCCCATAATAGTCCAGTGACAGCATGTTGAATAAAGGTAATGTTTCTGGTTTGTGTATTGAACTCTGCTGAATATGGAAGTTCCTCTCTCTTCTATAGTTCAGTAACAGCTCAGCTCCTCCCTGAATCTCTCCGTCTCCTCTAAGATCTGTATTTTCACCTCTTCTTCTTCCTCCTGGTTAACAGACTGAATTCACTCAAATCAATCTGTAGTCGGGTGGAGCGGTATGACCTAAAATGTATGTCACAGTATAGTTTTAAACACAGATTTTAAAATGTGTTATCAGAGTGGAGGTGTTTTTTCCATAAATTTCAACTTAAACACCTCTGAAGGAGTCAAACTAGGTATTGTAACTAGAGATGCACAATACTGGAGTTTTTGCTGATTTGCCGTTATGTGCCGGTATTTTCCAACTCATTTGGCTAATAACCGATATCGATACTGATATTTATAAATGTATACTCTTTCTTCCTCCACACCTTATTGCAGGGATCATCAAGTCTCTTCTGTAGTGAAATTTACATATTATTATTCATACTCTTATCAGGTTGGCCCACTGGTAAATGTAGACTTAAAATACAAAGCTTAAAATTTTGAAACGTTCATTCCTTTTTAAAAATGAGAAAAATACTTAAACGTATATTATGTATGAACAACACACAACCCTGTAACAGAGAGGTAAAGTGCAAATAAAAACAAAAGTGCACAACATGTAAGCTACAGATTCGGTCCTAAGTGAGAACAAAGCCTCCTTTATAAAGTCCAATGAAAGTGGCAGAGAGACTGATGACACATATATGCCTTCCCAGTGTTGTTGTAAATGACCGCTGCAACTAAGATAAGGCTACATCACAAAAATCCCTACGTTTAGCTCAACGTAGTTCAAAAATCTGAGGAATCCGACATCTTCAACAAACGAAAAGGACTGGTTGTCCAGAGCGATACACTCCATCAGTTTCTGAGTGATGCCTTTTGCCCTTGTGGTTGTTATTCTTGGCTTTTACCAAAGACTGTAGAGGAGACAGGTGGTGAGTTTCTCTCCAGCCAGTTACCTGTTTTTCCCCGTGTCCTTGTTTGTTGTTACAAACTTGAGGCAACATTCCGGTTGATGGTTCTTCAAATGGACAATTAAGTTTGTGGTGTTAAAAGAATGCATCTTGGCTCCTTCTTGCATCACAGACGCTGAACAATCATTGCAAATACAAACTTTGCTATCTGTTTCCGACACCTTAAAGAACTTCCACGCTGCTGACATTTTAAGCTTCTCCCTCGCTCTTCTGCAGGCTGATGTAAGTGACGTATCACGTCGCACTGTGTCACATAATCCTCGTGCCATCAGGCATTTAATCTGATTTAATCAGGAAGCAGCATTCTATTTATTTATCGGCTAATTGAATCCTAGAGTTGATTTTAAAATCAGTATTGGCCGATACGATAGCTTGCCGATATTATTGTGCATCCCTAATGGTAACTGATCAGCAGCTATTTCTGTCCTCTGACTGACTGACAGGCCTCCTCAAACTCAACTGGTTGTTTGAGCAAATCAAAAACATTCACTGTAAGATAACAGAGGTGGAAGAAGTACTACGTGATATCAGTACTTTCACTTGGTGAAGATTCAGACTATGAATACTCTGCTACAAGTAGAAGTTATACATTCCAATTTTCCCTGCTAATACGAAACAGTTAGTATGAAACTATATTTAAAGTACCAAAACAGAAAGCACTCGTTATGGAGAGTGTTTCATTTCAGACACAGATTACTGGATTATAATTACTGATGCATGAATGTGTTCACCACTTTATTTTACTAGTATGTGAGCTCCTCTGTGGATGTGTTGGTGCTGAATGTAAACTGGTGAGGGTCCAGTTTAATTCAGTCTGAGCAGGACACTGCTGATCCTGACAGTGTTTGACGCTCTGAAAACTGAGTAGACCTCAGTTTTTCCTGAGACGATCAAAGTGAGCATAAAATGTGTTGAACTCATCAGCTAAGGTAACCACACACATTAGGGGTGTGCTCAATTTCATACAGTGCCTACAAAAAGTATTCACCCCCTTGGATGTTTTTCCCTTTTAGGTGAACATAATTTAGCTTTTTTGACAAAAACTTAATGTCAAATAAGTGATTGCATTAACCTAGTATTAACCTTGTTAAATTGACTGACCTAATTGGACAGAAGTCTAGCCAATTGGTGCTAGTGGTCTCATAGTTGGTGAAATGGAGAACACCTGAGTGCAGTGAATGTAGTATAAAGACACCTGTGTCTGAAGGTCCAGTCACTGGTTAATCAGTATTCATGGCTACAGTTACGCCATGAAGACAAAAGAACACTCCAAGCAACTCTGTGAAAAGGTAATTGAAAAGTAAAAGTGAGGGGATGGAAACAAAAACATTTCCAAGTCACTGAACATCCCTCAGAGTTCATTTAGATCCATCATTAAGAAAAGGAAGGAATATGGAAAATGCAGGCCGTCCTCACAAACTAAGTTACTGTGCAAGAAGGAGACGAGTGAGGGAGGCCACCAAGACACAGAGGACTACTCTACAAACCAGACCTCATCACATCCTGCTGAAGTTTAACAGTGTGACTCACTCTAGTGGATGTTGTTGAGTATTGTGTTGTCTTTGCTCCAAAGGTTTTTGGACAGAGTTTTGGTGTTTCCTGTCACTGTGGGCTTCACAGTGAGAGCACAGTAGTACACAGCAGAGTCAGACAGCTGAAGCTTCTGGATCTTCAGAGGGACAGACTTGTTGATGATTGTAGCATTAAATCTGTCCTTCTCAAAGTCAGCAGCACGTTCTACTGTTTGTGAAAAACATTTCAGCATGTACTCTGGGAAGTCGTTGACTTCTTGTTTGTACCAGAACAAATAGGGAAATGCGGTGGTTGTCTCAAATTTGCAGTCCAGTGTAACTGTGTCTCCTTCAGCAGCAATAACATCTCCTGTTGGCTGGATCACTCTGTCTGCTCCTTTACACTCTGAGGAAGAAGAGAACATGCAGAGGAAGAGATGAATCAATAAAGATGATTGATTAAAGGAGAACAATCAGTAGGTTTAAAGAGTTACCTAGCCAGAGAGTCAGACACACAGACATGTAGAATAGTTGTGATTTTTACTGACTGCTGTCACGTTGATGTATATGAGTTATGTGTGAAATGCATACAAAGATGATCTAATCTGGTTTTAAGTATCATGAGAATAAAAATCACTCACAGTTCAGCTGAATGTTATAAAATAGTCTTAAATGTCAACTTGTTGTGTTTTGTGTCTCACCGAAGAACAGAGCAGCAAGAATAATACACAGCCAATGTTCCATCTCTACAACAAGGTTTAAATGAACAGGAGATACTAGCTGATGTTCAACATTCAGTGTGAGAGTTGTTCTCTTCACAGCAGCAGTTATTATTGACAGAATGGTTGAACACAGTGCAGAAGTAGAGCACCGCCTACTTGATGATGTCGCCCTCTAGTGGAGGTAAAAAGTTCAGTACAACAGTGTGGAAGAAAAAAGGCTTCCAGCAGCTTGTCAGTGTGTCAGCTTGTGTTTTTGTACAGAGTTTTGGTGTTTCCTGTCACTGTGGGCTTCACAGCACAGTAGTACACAGCAGAGTCTGTCACTGCAGCAGAGGAGATCTGCAGAATCACACCACGTTTTTCTTCAGACAGTTTAGTCGAGAACTTATTGTCTGGTTTTAGAGACTCTGCAGGTCTTGTAACATTCAGCCCTGAGATGTAGAACAGAAACTCTGGTGGTTTTCCTGGATATTGTCGATACCAGAAGAAATTATCATTGCCATCAGCTTGTTTGGAGTATGTGTAGGACAGAGTAACAGTGCTGTCTTCTAAACTGGACTCTTCATTCTTGACTGGACTGAGTTCTTCACAGCTGACACCTAAAGGAAGAAATAACTCTGTAACTTCCTGATGTGAATATTTCATCACTGAAGCTCTTGTAAAGTGAATTATGTCACCTACCTGTTAATGTGATCAGAAACAAAGTGACAGACAGGCTGAAGTTCACTGACAGCATCTTAAAGATCAAGACAATCTGTTTTTGTATCAAACTCCACTGTGAGAGTTTGTCTTTTCTGAACTTGAGTCTCAGTTTCTCTCCTCCCTTAATCCCTCCCTCCTTCCTCTCACAGCTCTGACAGATAGTGTGTTTGTCACTGCTGTGCTGCTGTTATTCACTAACTTCTATCATTTCCATCTGGTAAGAAGCAGCTGATGAGGTAACACTGATTTACACCTGACAGCACATGTGAAGGTCCTGACCCGGCTCAATCTTCAATCTGACAATGTGCTCCCCTTCACTTCCACATGACAACCATATTAATGACTGATTGGAAACTTGTCTCAAACAATACTGTTCACATTATTGTGTCCCATGTGAGGACCAGTCAAATCATGAGAGTCCTGTACAAACATAAATCACACACAAAGTTGATTTTCAGCTCCAACCAGAAAGATTGTTTCCATCTGTCAGACTGTCTCTTCTAAAGTCTCATGGTTGATCATTATTGTCCATCAATCAGTCTGATTTTGTTGGTCAATTATTTAATGTGCCATGTATGTGTTACAAATACTTTTAATTTATAGACTGGATCTTATATATTCCACCCACAGTGAAGTTAATTTTAGGTTGGATGTTGGACAGACATTGTCTCTGGATCCAACGGCGTCAGTTTGTCCCGGTGTTGGCAGTCAGAGGACGTTAGCTGACCTCTTAAACACAGAGGTTTCACTCAGGGTCCGTCAATAAATTACTGTCTGACTGAAACAAAGTTCATGGTATTTTCAGTACCTTCCTACTGGATTGATCTTATTATTATTATGGATGAAAATGTTCATATCATATTTCTTATTAAAATATGTTATTTATGATATTAATATTGTCTTTGACTCAGCATGTTTTATCATTTATTTCCAGGTCACATGACAAAAAATGTTGATTTGTCATAGTAATAATATAATTTGGTTTGATTTTGCATCAGTGGGTCACATGACATGAACTCTACTGAAATGAATATCAATTTATAATTAGTATTATTTTATGTAATATATGACTAGCAGTATAAGTCAATGACAGCAGGTGTGTTCTCATCATCCAGAGAGGTAAAACAATTTATCGTTGGTTTGGAGTCACTGTGTTAACAGCTGTAACCACAGTGACTGTGATAAAACAGGAATTAGCAGAATCCATCTGATATGAAGCTGTGGTTTGAATACCACTTCCCTCCTCTTTGAAGAGTAGTCAGATATCTGTGTTCAGGTTTTTGTACAGCCTCTTCTACACTTTGTATCACTGTGTTTCTAGAGCACAGTAGTAGAGAGCTGTGTCTGCCAGGGTTAGCTCTCTGATGGTCAGTGAAGTTGATGTTTGTGTTGTTTCAGATTCATATCGATTGTTAGGAATGTACTGCTGACCCCTATATGATCCCTCTCCTTTCCAGAGTATAAACTGAGGAGCCTGAAGGTCAGAATGATGTCTATACCAGTAGAGGAGAACATCATCATCACTTGTCTGATATTGACATGTGAGGTTGACAGATTGTCCTTCTGTTCCACTGACTTCAGCTTCTACAGGAGAGATGCTGTCTCCAGCTATTAGTCCTGGAAAAAGTGTAGAAAATGAAGCCATTAGACTAACATTGTTCATGAGGCTGAGAGGAGAAGACAGTGGAAAATATCAAGTGTACAGTGTTACTCTGTGCTCCTTCACAGTCACATACAAACAATATCATTCAATGAACATCCATTTTGTCAATCTGATGAAAACATGAGGAGCATTGACTCTGTCAGAGCAAAGACATGAGAAAAGTGATGAAATCCAGGTTGTGTATATGTGGTTAATGCAGCAGGTTCAACAACACTTAAATTCCTGTTGTGTTCCAAAACTCACCTGTAAAGTGACAGAAGAGTAAAAAGAAGTAAAGCAACATGTCTTTGGATTTATTAAAGCCAGACAGACGGCAGATGAGCAGTGTTCTTCCACTGCAGCACAATGAGGAAGGAATGATGTCATTGGTTGAGTTGAGGCTAAATGGGCGGGGCCAGTCAGCTCTTCACATTATTTATTCACTTCAACTCAACCAATCCATTTCTGTCTGTTGTCACAGCAGCTCTGTGTGGAATTTATTGGTTGATGTTTTGTTGTATTTGTCATCAGTCCAGTGACACTGGCTCAGACTGTAATGGGTTCATGGTGTGTGACTCCCTCTAGTGGATGTTGTGGAGTATTGTGTTGTCTTTGCTCCAAAGGTTTTTGTACAGAGTTTTGGTGTTTCCTGTCACTGTGGGCCTCACAGCACAGTAGTACACAGCAGAGTCTGTCACTGCAGCAGAGGAGATCTGCAGACGCATTTTGGTTTTGTCATCACTCACTTTGAAGGACAGTCGAGAGACTGGTTCAGATATGGATGATCCTGTTCCAGAGTGAGAAATGAGGAACTCTGGTGGTTTTCCTGGATATTGTCGATACCAGAAGAAAGTTTCTTGGACAGTTGCTTGTTTGGAGTATGTGTAGGACAGAGTAACAGTGCTGTCTTCTGAACTGGACTCTTCGTTCTTGTCCGGACTGAGTTCTTCACAGCTCACACCTAAAGGAAGAGAAAAAACTCTGTTTTATATTATGTTACAGATCAAAACACATGAACTGCTTTCAGAAAACATTAGATTTGTACATGACAGAATGAAAGCATGATGTAATATACCTGTTACAATAGTGAGAAACATCAGAGACAGCCCATAATAGTCCAGTGACAGCATGTTGAATAAAGGTAATGTTTTTGGTTTGTGTATTGAACTCTGCTGAATATGGAAGTTCCTCTCTCTTCTATAGTTCAGTAACAGCT
Source organism: Sparus aurata (assembly GCF_900880675.1). Lineage (NCBI taxonomy): Eukaryota > Metazoa > Chordata > Actinopteri > Spariformes > Sparidae > Sparus > Sparus aurata. The sequence continues at coordinate 117,415 of NW_022045128.1, read as the reverse complement.
CAGCTCCTCCCTGAATCTCTCCGTCTCCTCTTAGATCTGTATTTTCACCTCCTCTTCTTCCTCCTGGTTAACAGACTGAAGGCTGCATTTTGCAACAGCTGGAGCTGGGAAGTTTTCTTTGTTGTAGTTTTTTGTGTTTGATTCCTTGATTACTGGAATGAATTACAGAAATGTAGCTGTGATGGTTTCAAGGGTGGATCATCTTTTCAGGGTTTGCATTGAAAAGAGGGACTCATTCTACACTCCTAAAGTAGAGACAACATCATTTCATCACTGTACAACTTAATCTTGATGTTGATAATTTTCAGATATATGTTGTATGCTGCCTCACCCAGGGCACCATATGTAGTGTGTAACACTTCCTCTGCCTTGAACTCTGAAATGACACTGATGCAGCAGTCACTATCATATAAATCATGTTTCACTCGTGTTGGAGACAAGCCAGTGTTTTTGTGTTGTTGATGAATCAAAAATGTGAAACACATGCTGGAATTAATCATCCCACTTCTTTTGAAAATGGAGGTTTCTTTATAACAAATCCCAGCTGTGCAAAATGAATTTCTCTTTCCAGACTCTTTTCTGTTCAGTCTCTACAAACATAATTTATTTAAGTGTCTTCTGTCCACTAATGAATGTCTTTGTTCATGTTGGAGGTAAAGTTATTAAATATCAGATCAACAATGATGTGTTACTGATGAACACAGTCAACATACAGAGAAACACATCATGTGTCAGTTAAAGTAATCAGTGATCATTTTATCCTCTTATTTGTCTTCTGGACCAAACTGTCATGTAGTGCAATGATCTCACAAATAGAACTCATCAGTTCCCTCTTTTGTTTTTGTGAGATTGTGAGTCCGAAGATGGTAGACATCATAGTAACATCCTGCTGCAGTTTAACAGTGTGTGACTCCCTCTGGTGGATGTTGTGGAGTATTGTGTTGTCTTTGCTCCAAAGGTTTTTGTACAGAGTTTTGGTGTTTCCTGTCACTGTGGGCTGCAGAGCACAGTAGTACACAGCAGAGTCAGACAGCTGAAGCTTCTGGATCTTCAGAGGAACAGACTTGTTGATGATTGTAGCACTAAATCTGTCTTTCTCAAAGTCAGCAGCATGCTCTATTGTTAGTGAGGAACATTTCAGAATGTACTTTGGGAAGTCGTTTACTTCTTGTCTGTACCAGAACAAATAGGGAAATGTGTCGCTGGTCTCAAATGTGCAGTCAAGTGTAACTGTGTCTCCTTCAGCAGCAATGACATCTCCTGTTGGCTGGATCACTCTGTCTGCTCCTTTACACTCTGAGGAAGAAGAGAACATTCAGAGGAAGAGATGAATCAATAAAGATTGATTAAAGGAGAACAATCAGTAGGTTTAAAGAGTTACCTAGCCAGAGAGTCAGACACACAGACATGTAGAATAGTTGTGATTTTTATTGACTGCTGTGGGCTTCACAGCACAGTAGTACACAGCAGAGTCTGTCACTGCAGCAGAGGAGATCTGCAGATGAAACTCCTTTCTGTCTCTATCATGTGAAACAGACAACTTCTCTGTTTTCTCTGAATATTCTGTCATTAGAAGCTTTGGAGATGATCTGGACTTCTGTTGATACCAGTAGAGGCTGTTAACAGAGCCTGAGTAGTTGCAGGAGAGAGTCACAGTGTCTCCTTCCACAGCCAGCATCACATCTTTAAATGGTTTCACTAAATCCTCAGAGGATCCTGAAATAACAAACATATATTTCACTGTGATATTTGTATTTATTTACAGTCAGTTTAATCAAAGAAATGCATGATATTACAAAACTGGAAGTAGTTGTGAATCTTGTCTCACATGTCTTCTTAATGTTGACTTACCAGCATGAAACATGAAGATCATCATCCAGATTAAAAAGAGCTGCATTATCTTCAGTTGTAGTGAATGAAGAACAGAGAGAAAACAGCAGCTCTTCACTTCTAAAAAGAAGCCTTTCATATTCAGTTGTGTAACTCCTCCTCTTGCTGTGGTCTGTTTACATTCAGGCTGATGGAAGCTGGAGAAATGACAATGACATGTCACGTCGCACTGCGTCACACAATCCTTGTGCTGTCAGGCATCTGATTTAATCAAGGAACGTGCATTCTATTTACTTATCGGTTTATTGAATCGAAGAATTTATTTTAAAGTCAATATCAGCCCATAACAATAGCTTGCCGATATTATCGTGCATCCCTAATGATAACTGATCGGCAGCTATTTCTGTCCTCTAACTGACTTACAGGCCTCCTCAAACTCAACTGGTTGTTTGAGCAAATCAAAAACATTCACTGTAAATTAACAGATGTGGAAGAAGTACTACGTGATATCAGTACTTTTACTTGGTGAAGAGTCAGATTATAAATACTCTGCTACAGGTTGAAGTTATACATTCCAATTTTCCCTAATAATACAAAACAATTAGTATGAAACTATACTTAAAGTACTCACATGGAGAGTACTCGTTAGGCAGAATGTCTCATTTCAGACACAGATTACTGGATTAAAATTATTGATGCATGAATGTGTTCAACACTTTATTTTACTAGTATGTGAGCTCCTCTGTGGATGTGTTGGTGCTGAATGTAAACTGGGGAGGGTCCAGTTTAACTCAGTCGAGCAGGACTCTGTGAACCCTGACAGTGTTCGATCCTCTGGAAGCTGATTACATGTCTGTTTTTGTTGAGACGATCAAAGTGAGTATAAAATGTGTTGAACTCATCAGCTAAGGTTACCACACACATTAGGGGCGTGCTCAATTTAATACAGTGCCTACAAAAAGTATTCACCCCCTTGGATGTTTTTCCCTTTTAGGTGAACATAATTTAGCTTTTTTGACAAAAACTTAATGTCAAATAAGTGATTGCATTAACCTAGTATTAACCTTGTTAAATTGTCTGACCTAATTGGACAGAAGTCTAGCCAATTGATGCTAGTAGTCTCACAGTTAGTGAAATGGAGATCACCTGAGTGCAGTGAATGTAATATCAAGACACCTGTGTCTGAAGGTCCAGTCTCTGGTTAATCAGTAGTCATGGCTACAGTTATACTATGAATGCAGATTTAGTTTTTTCTGAACTTGAGTCTCAGTTTCTCTCCTCCCTTAATCCCTCCCTCCTTCCTCTCACAGCTCTGACAGATAGTGTGTTTGTCACTGCTGTGCTGCTGTTATTCACTAACTTCCATCATTTCCATCTGGTAAGAAGCAGCTGATGAGGTGACACTGATCTACACCTGACAGCACATGTGAAGGTCCTGACTCGGCTCAATCTTTAATCTGACAATGTGCTCCCCTTCACTTCCACATGACAACCATATTAATGACTGATTGGAAACTTGTCTCAAACAATACTGTTCACATTATTGTGTCCCATGTGAGGACCAGTCAAATCATGAGAGTCCTGTACAAACATAAATCACCTACAAACTTGATTTTCAGCTCCAACCAGAAAGATTGTTTCCATCTGCCAGACATATCATTATTGTTCATCAATCAGTCTGATTTTGTTGGTCAATTATTTCATGTGCCATGTACAGTGGGGCAAAAAAGTATTTAGTCAGCCACCAATTGTGCAAGTTCTCCCACTTAAAAAGATGAGAGAGGCCTGTAATTTTCATCATAGGTATACCTCAACAATGAGAGACAGAATGGGGGGAAAGAATCCAGGAAATCACATAGTAGGATTTTTAATGAATTAATTGGTAAATTCCTCGGTAAAGTAAGTATTTGGTCACCTACAAACAAGCAAGATTTCTGGCTCTCACAGACCTGTAACTTCTTTAAGAGGCTTCTCTGTCCTCCACTCGTTACCTGTATTAATGGCACCTGTTTGAACTCGTTATCAGTATAAAAGACACCTGTCCACAACCTCAAACAGTCACACTCCAAACTCCACTATGGCCAAGACCAGAGAGCTGTCAAAGGACACCAGAAACAACAATGTAGACCTGCACCAGGCTGGGAAGACTGAATCTGCAATAGGTAAGCAGCTTGGTGTGAAGAAATCAACTGTCGGAGCAATTATTAGAAAATGGAAGACATACAAGACCACTGATAATCTCCCTCGATCTGGGGCTCCACACAAGATCTCACCCCGTGGGGTCAAAATGATCACAAGAACGGTGAGCAAAAATCCCAGAACCACACGGGGGGACCTAGTGAATGACCTGTAGAGAGCTGGGACCAAAGTAACAAAGGCTACCATCAGTAACACACAATGCCGCCAGGGACTCAAATCCTGCAGTGCCAGACGTGTCCCCCTGCTTAAGCCAGTACATGTCCAGGCCCGTCTGAAGTTTGCTAGAGAGCATTTGGATGATCCAGAAGAGGATTGGGAGAATGTCATATGGTCAGATGAAACCAAAATAGAACTTTTGGTAAAAACTCAACTTGTCGTGTTTGGAGGAGAAAGAATGCTGAGTTGCATCCAAAGAACACCATACCTACTGTGAAGCATGAGGGTGGAAACATCATGCTTTGGGGCTGTTTTTCTGCCAAGGGACCAGGACGACTGATCCGTGTAAAGGAAAGAATGAATGGGGCCATGTATCGTGAGATTTTGAGTGAAAACCTCCTTCCATCAGCAAGGGCATTGAAGATGAAATGTGGCTGGGTCTTTCAGCATGACAATGATCCCAAACACACCGCCCGGGCAACGAAGGAGTGGCTTCGTAAGAAGCATTTCAAGGTCCTGGAGTGGCCTAGCCGGTCTCCAGATCTCAACCCCATAGAAAATCTTTGGAGGTAGTTGAAAGTCCGTGTTGCCCAGCGACAGCCCCAAAACATCACTGCTCTAGAGGAGATCTGCATGGAGGAATGGGCCAAAATACCAGCAACAGTGTGTGAAAACCTTGTGAAGACTTACAGAAAACGTTTGACATCATTGCCAACAAAGGGTATATAACAAAGTATTGAGATGAACTTTTGTTATTGACCAAATACTTATTTTCTACCATAATTTGCAAATAAATTCTTTAAAAATCAGACAATGTGATTTTCAGGATTTTTTTTTTTTTTTTTTTTCTCATTCTGTCTCTCATAGTTGAGGTATACCTATGATGAAAATTACAGGCCTCTCTCATCTTAAGTGGGAGAACTTGCACAATTTGTGGCTGACTAAATATTTTTTTGCCCCACTGTATGTGTTACAAATACTTTAATTTATAGACTGGATCTAATATATTCCAGTGAAGTTAGTTTTAGGTTGGATGTTGGACAGACATTGTCTCTGGATCCAGCGGCGTCAGTTTGTCCCGGTGTTGGCAGTCAGAGGACGTTAGCTGACCTCTGAAACACAGAGGTTTCACTCAGGGTCCATCAATAAATTACTGTCTGACTGAAACGGTTCATGTTATTTTCAGTACCGTCCTGCTGGCTTGACCTTATTAGTGAAGATTATGGATAAAAATGTTCATGTCATATTTTCTATTAAAATTGATTATTTTTAATGTCTTTAGAAAACTCAGCATGTTTTATCATTTATTTCCAGGTCAAATGACAAAATGTTGATTTGTCATAGTAATATAATTTGGATTTGCTTTTGCATCGATGGGTCACATGACATGAACTCTACTGAAAGCAATGAAAATGTATGATGTTATTTAACCCCTTAAGGAACACCGTTCCAACATAGGAACACCCTTCACTAACGAACACCCTTCATGAAAACGAAAGTTTTTTTGCTGATACTTTTAAGCATCAGATCTTAACAGTATATACACTCAATGTTGGAAAGCTGAGACTGTCATGATTATTTAAGCCCAAACACAAAGGAAAAAAGTTATTTCCAGACCATGTAATAGCCCTCTAAAATCACCATGACAACATTAGAAAGAGCCCTCTACCAGAAGAGCAAGAACACGCAAGAAACCCCAGGGTCTTGGCTTTCATTTGAGACCAAGATTATGTTTCTAGGTAAAGGGGTTCTCAAGTTATAAGCCTTTGAATCTCAGTAGGCGCTCTTGGAAAAAAAAAGACCCAAGCAAAATGCACAGACACGCCTTTAGAAAAAGAAACTGTGACAAATCAGTTTTTTAGTCTTCTGACTTCAAATTTTGAGTGTAGCAAGCTGAGACCTGTGGCTATGGCCTAATTGTGTCTGCTGTGTCCATAGACATACCTGAGCCCTTATATCTTAGTCAGTTTATTGACATTTGAATTGGATGGAAACCAAAACCTGTGTTCCAACCTCTTTAACTCTGTGTCAGTATGTCATAGAATCACATTCACACTTTTAGAAAGAACTTGAGGGTGTTACCTTTCCAATGGTACCAAGCACATCCCTGAGTCTCAAACTATCTGGGAGCTGTCATGCTTCTAATTTCAGTGTGTCGTTTTGGAAAAAGAACCTTAAAATGGGGGCGTTCATTAAGTGGTTAATGTGATATATGACTAGCAGTATAACTCAATGACAGCAGGTGTGTCCTCATCATCCAGAGAGGTAAAACAATTCATCGTTGTTTTGGAGTCGCTGTGTTAACAGCTGTAACCACAGTGACTGTGATAAAGCAGGAATTAGCAGAATCCATCTGATATGAAGCTGTGGTTTGAATACCACTTCCCTCCTCTTTGAAGAGTAGTCAGATATCTGTGTTCAGGTTTTTGTACAGCCTCTTCTACACTTTGTATCACTGTGTTTCTAGAGCACAGTAGTAGAGAGCTGTGTCTGCCAGGGTTAGCTCGGTGATGGTCAGTGTAGTTGATGTTGGTGTTGTTTGAGACTGATATCGATTATCAGGAATATATTCAGTTGTCGCCCCCTTTGCTCCTTTCCAGAGTATAAACTGAGGAGCCTGAAGGTCAGAATGATGTCTGTACCAGTGAAGTTCAGGACTCGAATAAGTTGTCTCATATCGACATATGAGTGTGACAGATCGTCCTTCTGTTCCACTGACTTCAACTTCTACAGGAGAGATGCTGTCTCCAGCTATTAGTCCTGGAAAAAGTGTAGAAAATGAAGCCATTAGACTAACATTGTTCATGAGGCTGAGAGGAGAAGACAGTGGAAAATATCAAGTGTACAGTGTTACTCTGTGCTCCTTCACAGTCGCATACAAACAATATCATTCAATGAACATCCATTTTGTCAATCTGATGAAAACATGAGGAGCATTGACTCTGTCAGAGCAAAGACATGAGAAAAGTGATGAAATCCAGGTTGTGTTTATGTGGTTAATGCAGCAGGTTCAACAACACTTAAATTCCTGTTGTGTTCCAAAACTCACCTGTTAAGTGACAGAAGAGTAAAAAGAAGTAAAGCAACATGTCTTTGGATTTATTAAAGCCAGACAGACAGCAGATGAGCAGTGTTCTTCCACTGCAGCACAATGAGGAAGGAATGATGTCATTGGTTGAGTTGAGGCTAAATGGGCGGGGCCAATCAGCTCTTCACATTATTTATTCACTTCAACTCAACCAATCCATTTCTGTCTGTTGTCACAGCAGCTCTGTGTGGAATCTTTATTGGTTGATGTTTTGTTGTATTTGTCATCAGTCCAGTGACACTGGCTCAGACTGTAATGGGTTCATGGTGTGTGACTCCCTCTAGTGGATGTTGTGGAGTATTGTGTTGTCTTTGCTCCAAAGGTTTTTGTACAGAGTTTTGGTGTTTCCTGTCACTGTGGGCTGCAGAGCACAGTAGTACACAGCAGAGTCAGACAGCTGAAGCTTCTGGATCTTCAGAGGAACTGAGTTTGAGGTAGAATTCACTTTGGATGAAAATCTCTCCTCATTTTCCTCCTCCATGTTCCCCGTACTATACTTAGAGCGGCTCAGTATGAATTTGGGGCTGTTGTTTCCATCCTGTTTGTACCAGAAAAGATAACAAGTTGGGTCACTGGTCTCAAATGTGCAGCCAAGTGTAACTGTGTCTCCTTCAGCAGCAATGGCATCTCCTGTTGGCTGGATCACTCTGTCTGCTCCTTGTCTTGTCACTCTGTCTGAGGAAGAACATTGATACTCTGATGGATCTGGGCCTTCACATCATTGGTCCTTCATCTTCATCATCTGTTGAGGAACTCTCTACATTTACATCTCATTTACATTTCATCTGTTCAGCTCAAATGTTCTTCATGATGATTGTAGTGGACCGAACACAGGAATATACGAAGAAACTAAATGTTTTCATCAACATTTTGATGGTTTGATCAAAAGGCTCTTTGTGCCTGTGTTGTGTTAATTTACAGGATTCAACTCTGCTGTCTGATGAATTCTGGTAATAACTTATAACACAGTAATATAAGGAAGTGTCTTTTGCTCATCACACTTTTAAGGCACTCGGTGGTGAAGCCCTCCGTCTTCTACATGCTGCTAACAAAGACTGCAAATATTCCTATAAGACAGAGGCAAAGGCTTGCATGATGAATCCTCATTCATTTTGTAATCTGGCTTTTAAATTTTTTTTGACTTTTGAAGACTTTTTGGCTCCATTCATCTCAACTCTGCAGCCTGTCACTGAACACAACAAGACCAGAGAACACATGCTGTGTGTCTCCTCTGTGGACTCAGATAAACCTTGTCTGAGCCTGGACTCATCATCCTGAAGAAGTGAGACCAGCTGCTTCACTGAACCTACAAGTTCACCTCATCATCAGCCCATCCATCACCACATGACTTAATCAATGAAGGTGTTCCCCCTACTAATGACTGCTTAATAATGTCTCATAAATGGTGAGGATGTTCCAAAGAAGTTTTAATTCAGTTTTCCTCCTACACTCTGTTAAAACAACACATTTCATATTTTCTGTGAATACAAATGTTGTTTAACCCTCTAAGACCCACTGTTGTAATATTACAACGTTACCTTTAGCCACCCTAAAAAACAATCTGTTATATTTTATCTTGTTTTTTTACCACATTTACATAGTCATTGGGTCCTATTGTTCAGTCTCACGATGCTATTGGATAGTACATTTGTTTATAAGTCCGGCCTCATGGCCATGAACTCACACAACCTCTCATGGTTTCCTTCGGACAACATTGCTTTGTTTCATTGGACTAAATTCATCAGATTCAAGTAAGTAAAATGTCTTTTATATTTTTTTTGTTGTTATTACAATGTCTAGAACATGTACATATGTAGTTTTTGTAGAACAGATTCATCAAATTTCATTTAGAGCTTGTTATATAATTGTTGTAATATTACAACGTTGGGTGAGTGTGGTAGTCAAAATAGCAGGCTTGTTGCAGTGGGAACAAACAGGTTGTATTCCCTCCACTACACCACTGCCTGAAACAGAGTGTTTTTTATACATGGACAGTATACATACTACCCTTGTGTTGTGTTCTAGTCAAATTTGACTGATTTAAAAGTTTTATCTCTAAAAAATGTAGTTAATTTGATCAAACTGACCTAAAATTCCACAACTTTGTACACAAAGTGGATATCAACAGACAATTCAGTTCTAAGAAAGATGAACATTTTCCTGAATGTGGATGTGTGGATGTAAGTGGGGGTATGCATGTTTTCCTTTTAGTATGATAATTAGAGGGCATTACAAGCAGTATTGTCATGTCAAGGCAGTATTGTGTGACTTAATGGCTGGTGATTGGGATGCACATTTCTTTTAGCATGATAAGTAGAGAGCATAGGCTAAGCCATTTATATTTACATTTAGGGCATTTAGCAGATGCTTTTGTCCAAAGCGACTTACAATTAGCAGACAGTATTGTCTGCCTGGAAAACATTGGGGAATTCACTACTTGGGAACAGCCAGGCAGGTGCGCCTGCCCAACTGTGACCTTGAAGACGAGAAGAGCTTGAAGAAAAAAGGGGAGAGGAAGCGATGATGTCAGAGTGGAGGGGAATCACAACATCTGTGCTGTCAAATGGTCTGACAACATCGCCTTCACACTTGGGTCATCTTTTGCTGGACCTGAACCTGTGCAGAAGATTCAATGCTGGGACAAAGCCAGACAAACCTACACTGAAGTTGAGAGGCCTTACAAGTACAAGTACATGGGAGTCGTGGATTTGTTGGACTCATTTACAGCCAAATAGTGGTACCCCATCAAATCCCGTCGCTGGTACATGTACATCTTCTGGCACACCATCATCCTCTCTCAAGATGTCTAGCAAGGAGACAATGAACAGGAGACAGTTTCAGGCACAGCTAGCATCCTCTCTCACCCTAGTGAACATGGCGCTCCAAACTCCAACGAGAGGATGACCATCTTCAGGCAAAGGGAGCCCAGCAACAGTGACATCAGGAAGCTCTCTGACTCCTCAGAAGAGACCATCCAAGAGAAGTGCACACCTCCCATTGGATGTACGCAAGGACCTAGTTGCGCATTTCCCAGTGAAGACACGGAGAGGAAGCTGCAGACACTGCATTAAACGATACACTAACATGCAATGCAGCAATTATGATGTTCACAAGAACAAGAACTGTTTTTGGGACTTTCACTATAAATGAAAGTCAGCCATGAAAAGAAAAAAAGGAATGACGAAGTCACTAGAAAAAGCTGTTTAATTAAAAAAAAGAAATTCTTCATAAAAATATGAATGTGTGATTATTATTAATATTATATACCTTTATGGTGCCAAGTAAGCAATCAACTCTGCAAATGAACCCTTAGTTGTTCTGAATTGTTGTTCAGAGAACATGAGTACAAATACAGAAATTCTGCTCCCTCCTAAGCCCAATGTTGCAATACAACATTTCTATAAAAACGTACAAAAAGATTAAAAAAAAAAAAAACTCTTTCATTTCTGCATCAGAGGTCTCCTACAACAACATCTGAAGAGTCAAACCCTTTTTTTTTAGGTTTTTCTATATTTGGGTCCTACAGGGTTAATCTGACAATGTGCTCCCCTTCACTTCCACATGACAACTTGAGTCTCAGTTTCTCTCCTCCCTTAATCCCTCCCTCCTTCCTCTCACAGCTCTGACAGATAGTGTGTTTGTCACTGTTGTGCTGCTGTTATTCACTAACTTCCATCATTTCCATCTGGTAAGAAGCAGCTGGTGAGGTAACACTGATTTACACCTGACAGCACATGTGAAGGTCCTGACTCGCCTCAATCTTTAATCTGACAATGTGCTCCCCTTCACTTCCACATGACAACAATATTAATGACTGATTGGAAACTTGTCTCAAACAATACTGTTCATATTATTGTGTCCCATGTGAGGACCAGTCAAATCATGAGAGTCCTGTACAAACATAAATCACCTACAAAGTTGATTTTCAGCTCCAAGCAGAAAGATTGTTTCCATCTGTCAGACTGTCTCTTCTAAAGTCTCATGGTTGATCATTATTGTTCATCAATCAGTCTGATATTGTTGGTCAATTATTTCATGTGCTATGTATGTTACAAATACTTTAGTTCATAGACTGGATCTTATATATTCCACCCACAGTGAAGTTAGTTTCAGGTTGGATGTTGGACAGACATTGTCTCTGGATCCAGCGGCGTCAGTTTGTCCCGGTGTTGGCAGTCAGAGGACGTTAGCTGACCTCTGAAACACAGAGGTTTCACTCAGGGTCCGTCAATAAATTACTCTCTGGCTGAAACAAAGTTCATGTTATTTTCAGTACCGTCCTGCTGGCTTGACCTTATTAGTGAAGATTATGGATAAAAATGTTCATGTCATATTTTTTATTAAAATCTATAATTTATGATATTAGTATTGTCTTTAGAAAACTCAGCATGTTTTATCATTTATTTCTAGGTCACATGACAAAAAATGCTGATTTGTCATAGTAATAATATAATTTGGATTGATTTTGCATCAGTGGGTCACATGACATGAACTCTACTGAAATTAATCCAAATTTATAATTTGTATTATTTAATGTAATATATGACTAGCAGTATAAGTCAATGACAGCAGGTGTGTCCTCATCATCCAGAGAGGTAAAACAATTCATCGTTGGTTTGGAGTCACTGTGTTAACAGCTGTAACCACAGTGACTGTGATAAAACAGGAATTAGCAGAATCCATCTGATATGAAGCTGTGGTTTGAATACCACTTCCCTCCTCTTTGAAGAGTAGTCAGATATCTGTGTTCAGGTTTTTGTACAGCCTCTTCTACACTTTGTATCACTGTGTTTCTAGAGCACAGTAGTAGAGAGCTGTGTCTGCCAGGGTTAGCTCTCTGATGGTCAGTGAAGTTGATGTTGGTGTTGTTTGAGACTGATATCGGTTATCAGGAATATATTCAGCTGAACTCCCTTTGGCTCCTTTCCAGAGTATAAACTGAGGAGCCTGAAGGTCAGAATGATGTCTGTACCAGTAAAGGTCAGGAGTCGAATAAGTTGTTTCATATTGACATATGAGTTTCACAGATTGTCCTTCTGTTCCACTGACTTCAGCTTCTACAGGAGAGATGCTGTCTCCAGCTATTAGTCCTGGAAAAAGTGTAGAAAATGAAGCCATTAGACTAACATTGTTCATGAGGCTGAGAGGAGAAGACAGTGGAAAATATCAAGTGTACAGTGTTACTCTGTGCTCCTTCACACTCACATACAAACAATATCATTCAATGAACTGTCATTTTGTCAATCTGATGAAAACATGAGGAGCATTGACTCTGTCAGAGCAAAGACATGAGAAAAGTGATGAAATCCAGGTTGTGTATATGTGGTTAATGCAGCAGGTTCAACAACACTTAAATTCCTGTTGTGTTCCAAAACTCACCTGTAAAGTGACAGAAGAGTAAAAAGAAGTAAAGCAACATGTCACTGGATTTATTAAAGCCAGACAGACAGCAGATGAGCAGTGTTCTTCCACTGCAGCACAATGAGGAAGGAATGATGTCATTGGTTGAGTTGAGGCTAAATGGGCGGGGCCAATCAGCTCTTCACATTATTTATTCACTTTAACTCAACCAATCCATTTCTGTCTGTTGTCACAGCAGCTCTGTGTGGAATCTTTATTGGTTGAGGTTTTGTTGTATTTGTCATCAGTCCAGTGACACTAGCTCAGACTGTAATGGGTTCATGGTGTGTGACTCCCTCTAGTGGATGTTGTGGAGTATTGTGTTGTCTTTGCTCCAAAGGTTTTTGTACAGAGTTTTGGTGTTTCCTGTCACTGTGGGTGTCACAGCACAGTAGTACACAGCAGAGTCTGTCACTGCAGCAGAGATGATGTTCAGATCCACACGTTTGTCTGCTTTGTTGATGTCAGCTGAGAACTCAGAGTGAGTTTGATGAATGAATCCTCCCTCTGTGATGTAGAGCAGGAACTCTGGTCTGGATCTCTGGTATTGTCTGTACCACTGGATATTGTTGATATCAGCATCATATTTACAGGTCAGGCTGATGTTTCTTCCCTCTTCAACACGTTCTTCACTTCTTTCTGGCTTTATGCTGTTCATGAAACCCAGCGCTGCAAAATGAGTGTTATTCATGTTAGTCGTCTGTAACATTCTGACATCAAGAGACTCAGCAGACCTTCTTTAACAAACCAAATGTTCTTTTCTATCGTGGATATTGTTACGGTCCACAGATACAGCTGTAGTTAGGAGACCAAATATGTGGTTCAGACAGCAGGTTAATGAGACTTTGATCTCTGTTCCAACACTTACCTATAAAGTGAGAGAAAAGTATAAAGAGGTAGAGCGACATGTCTTTAGAGTTGTTCAAGTCAAACAGACAGCAGATGTCAGCTCTTCTCCTCAACATCAAGCTGATTGTGCTTTTAGTTCCTCAAACACTTCTGCTCCAGAGACAGAAATCATCTCATTGGTTCAGTTGAAGGTCAGTGGGTGGAACCAAAGAAAAACCTTTTAGAGATTCTCTGCCTCCTCAAGTTCAGTTGAGTCAATGAGTTGATTTGTGAATCCAGCTGTTCAGAGAAATGTTGACTGAATGTCCAGTTTCAGTCCTTCACAGCTCTGTGAGACCGAGGCAGGTGACAGGAGAAGGAAGCTTTGATCACCTCAACATTTAGTCTTTACTCAGGAAACATGGAGGCTGTTTAATAGATCCTTTAAACACAGTGAAGAAAATACTAATATTAATATGTTATTTTAGTAATGATCAGAAGCAGGGTGCGAACTATGGGGGAGCCAGGGGGGTCTCAGCCCCCCTTAATGAGACATGAGCTCCCCTGAAAACATGATTCGTAAGATTTTGGGGGGGTTTCTAAAATATTGGCAAAATGTTGTTTTTTCCAATGCATTTCCTTTTTAGGGTCCGGGCAGCTAAGCTGCCAGGACACTATTGTATTCCTAGGAATTCTTTCTTTCTTTCGTTTTTTCTTTCTTTCTTTCTTCTGAGGAAGTCTTCCCAAGGGTGAAAACACGCCAACTTATAAAACCTATCTCTTCCCACAATTTCTGCTCAATTGTCACCACACTTGCTAGAGAGCATCTTCAGACCATCCTCCACAAAACTTGTTTCTCGGATTTTTGATTTATGAAAAATTAAGCCTACAGTGCATCAAAATGTTTGACTGTAAACAGTACTGTAAACATGTACTATCCAATTCTTGCTAAATACATTTTCAATCTTCCTGACAAACATTGAGAATATTTTGGAGTCATGGTTGATGAAGTTTGGCAAATATCAGAATTTTATCTCAAAAAATGAATTTTTGAGAACATTTTGAATTCTGCTCTCATGGAAACAATTGGAGTCAATGTAAGAGTGGCATTTGTAAACATCAGATTTTTTCTTATGAAGCAAAACACTGAGAGTTAAAAACAAATCACCAACATTTCCATGCTGTCAAGATGCAATTCATCTTATCAGATTTTTGTTCAGGTAACAGAATTTCTGACATTTTGACCATTTTAGAAATCTGCCTTGACAACAGCTGCCTGGACAGGGACTCCCTGAGTTAAAAAATGAAGCTACACAGCATGTCTCACTTTCAGCCAATTAGCTCAGTGAGTTAGGAGCTGGTTCTTGGTGTCAGGGGTTGTGGGTTCGAGGCCTAGTAAGGATGATGATGATGATGATGACAGATTAAAATGTCAGATGTCCTCAACATGAAACATTGTCCTGATGGTGGCATCACAGCAAGCCTCTAAATTAAATAAAAACAAATAGCTTGGACCGGACCATGGGTCAAAGCTAACCAAATTTTGCACAAAGGTCCAGTCTCATGCCAGATTACCTCAGCTGTAAACCCAAGCCAATAGTCCTGATGGTGGCGCTATAGCAAGCATCTAAAATTCAAAACATTGAAAATTCATAAAAAATCAACCCGCTAGAACTTCACACTTTCAACAAACTGTAGCCCCAATACTAAAGAAACTTTTGTACGTTTAAACCTATTGAAAATTATGAAGTCCATCACTGTGTTTTTTTAAACTGTAAAACTTATAAAAACCTATCTCCTCTGACAAATTTTGCCTACAGTGCATGAAAATGTTTGACTGTGAACACTCCTGTAAACATATACCTGCAAATTGATAAATAAATCTTCAATGTTCATGAAAAAATGTAACATTTTTAGAGTCATGGTCGATGATGTTTGACAAATATCAGAAAACTGAATTTTTGAGAACATTTTGAATTCTGCTCTCATATGAATAATTGCAGTCAATGCAAGCAGCATGTTTAAACATCAGTTATTTACTTAGAGAGCAAATCAATCATTGTTAAAAACAAATTACCAACATCTCCATGCTGCAATATGTGTATTTTGAGATTTTTGTCTTTAGAACTGAATATTTCACAGTGGTTTCAAATCTGCCTGCACAACAGTGAATGGTTTACTCAACTTGTGAAGCCACTGTTGTAATGTCACTTGCCAATTAGCTCAAAGCGATAGATGACAGTCTTTGGTTCCAAAAGTTGTGAGTTCAAGCCTCAAGTGGTCCAAAATGAACATGGTTGTCAACTGTCTTGTCTTCCTATTGTCCTGTTTGTTGCTCAGAATTGCCTAAATTTGCCAAAAAAAAATAGCCCGTACCCGACACATCGCTGCGCAGCAGCTATAATTGTTTTTTTGTATTGTCACAATCATGAATTAATCATGGCTATTTCTAATGTATGATTTGAGCATCACCATTGAAGCGTTGGGGTGCTATGTCTAAAACGGCACTTTAAATCAGACAATCAGCCACTGGAGCCGCTCAATGTCAGTGCTGAATAATATTTCCTGCAATGTTTTGCAGTCATCATGTCTAAGAGAAAACAGGGAAATCTACTCGCAAATTTCGGATTTGCAAAGAAATTGAAGACGAATGACTCTGAGGAGCAGCAAGAGGCGAGTTCTTCAGCAGATGCTAGCTTGAGGACAACCGACACCACCGCTGCACCTGCGGGGACTGCTGCCGGTGAACGCCTGCCAACAGCCGGGCCCGGCGTGACCATGATACAGGACGAGCCGACAGAGGCTGGAGATGGCATTAAATTCAGCTCAGAGGCCACCTGCCTCTCTCTCCCTGCTGACTGGACCAGCCAGCAGTGGAGAAAATACCTTGCATACCTCATTATATATGTGTGGTGTGATGTGAGTGGGAAAGGTGACGTGGACAATGTATCCATCCATCCAACCATTTTCTTCCGCTTATCCGGGGCCGGGTCGCGGGGGCAGCTGCCTGAGCAGGGACGCCCAGACTTCCCTCACCCCAGACACTTCCTCTAGCTCCTCCGGGAGGATCCCAAGGCGTTCCCAGGCCAGCAGAGTGACATAGTCATTCCAGCGTGTCCTGGGTCTTCCTCGGGGTCTCCTCCCGGTTGGGCATGCCAGGAACACCTCCCGAGGAAATCGTCCCGGGGGCATCCGATATAGATGCCCGAGCCACCTCAGCTGGCTCTTCTTGATGTGGATCTACTCTGAGCTCCTCCCAGGTGACAGAGCTTGTCACCCTATCTCTAAGGGAGCACCCCGCAACTCATTTCAGCCGCTTGTATCTGGGATCTTATTCTTTCGGTCACGACCCAAAGTTCATGACCATAGGTGAGGGTAGGAACGTAGATTGACTGGTAAATCGAGAGCTTCACCTTTTGGCTCAGCTCTCTCTTCACCATGACAGACCGATACAACGACCACATTACTGCGGCCGCTGCACTGATCGACCTGTTAATCTCACGCTCCATCCTTCCCTCACTCGTGAACAAGACCCCAAGATATGTGGACAATGTATTTTTAGATATTACAGAACTGACACAAGGCACAGATGCGGAATCTATTTACACCAGCCTGAGATAGAGTTTGCGCCAAGCGGTAAGGGCCAATCGGTATAAACTGTATTATTAATTGTTAGCACTGTGTTGTATATGATGTTGCTGAGGATTGGATCTCTGGTTGGCAGCATGTAATGTAAAAAAACACAAAGCTAATACAAATCTGCAGCATTTAATGTAATAAACCCATAAATGTAATACATTTTCCACAAACATAATAGCCGCCGCCTACTACAAACGTAACACATGATTTCCCACGAATGTAGTAACTATTACGTAAGACTTGGCAGGTAGTGATGCATCAGGGTTTCTCTAGTTCAGCACCACGGACAGCGGTGAGAGAGATGATCCTCATTAACAAGAAGTATATTTCGTATGCAAAGAAATAAATCTGTTTAACACTAAAAGGGCCGGAATTCCAAAACTAATAGAACGGCCGTGAACAGTCATTTTGACCTCTAGATTTTAAACTCTATAATCTCTCGTGTAAATACCCAATTGAGTGATGAATGCATTAATTCTGTCATGTTTTGACCGGTAAGATCGGCACTGTTGATGCGTGCTATAGTATTTGAGAGGTTATTTTGCGCATGTTAATGCCATCATGATTTCTTGTAGCCAGACTGGCATGTTTTGGTTTTGATTTAGATTTGATTAAGATTTGATGCATGTGTGGAGGTTGGAGGGGTATATGCTAATATGTGCTGACATAAGGCAAGTAGACGTACAGGCTTGTAATAGTGGATGTGTTTTGAGTCCTTGCTCTGAGGCACGTGCAAGTTCTTCTGGACCAAACTGTCATGTTGTGCAATGATCTCACACATAGAACTCATCAGTTCCACTCTTTTGTGTTTGTGACTTTGTGAGTCCAAAGATGGTAGATGTCATAGTCACATCCTGCTGCAGTTTAACAGTGTGTGACTTCCTCTAGTGGATGTTGTGGAGTGTTGTGTTGTCTTTGCTCAAAAGGATTTTGTACAGAGTTTTGGTGTTTCCTGTCACTGTGGGCCTCACAGCACAGTAGTACACAGCAGAGTCTGTCACTGCAGCAGAGGAGATCTGCAGATGCATTTTGGTTTTATCCTCACTCACGTTGAAAGACAGTCTAGAGACTGAATCAGATAATAATTGCCCTGCTCCAGAATGAGAGATTAGGAACTCTGGTGGTTTTCCTGGATATTGTTGATACCAGAAGAAATAATCACCACCAGTAGCTTGTTTGGAGTATGTGTAGGACAGAGTAACAGTGCTGTCTTCTGAACTGGACTCTTCATTCTTGACTGGACTGAGTTCTTCACAGCTGACACCTAAAGGAAGAGAAATATGTTTTATATTGTGTTTTTTTTTTTAAAAAACTCAAAAGAAATGAACTGCCTTCAGAAAAGATTAGAATTTAACTTGACAGAATAAAAGCATGATGTAACATACCTGTTATAATAGTGAGAAACATCAGAGACAGCCCATAATAGTCCAGTGACAGCATGTTGAATAAAGGTAATGTTTCTGGTTTGTGTATTGAACTCTGCTGAATATGGAAGTTCCTCTCTCTTCTATAGTTCAGTAACAGCTCAGCTCCTCCCTGAATCTCTCCGTCTCCTCTTAGATCTGTATTTTCACCTCTTCTTCTTCCTCCTGGTTAACAGACTGAAGGCAGCAGTTTGTAACAGCTTTTAGCTGGGAAATTTTCTTTGTTGTAATTGTTTGTGTTTGATTACTTGATGACTGGAATGAATTACAGAAATGTTGCTGTGATGGTTTCAAGGAAGGATTATCTTTTCTGGGTTTGCAAAGAAGATTGACTTTTTCTATACCCCTAAGTACAGACAACAATATTTCATCACTGTAAAACGCAATCTTGTTCCTGGTAACATTTGGAGATATATGTTCCATGTTGGTCTCATACGGGGCAGCATGTGTGGTACAAACCGTGTTTTGTGTCATTGATGAGTCAAACATGTGAAGCACATGCTGGAACTATTTAGTCCCATTTCTTTTGATAATGGAGGCTTATTTGTAAAAAATCCCAGCTGTGAAAGATAATTTTCTCTCTCCAGACTCGTTTCTGGTCAGTCTCTACAAAAATGATTTCTTTAAGTGTCAGCAGGGGGAGCTGAATATCAAATAATACATTTATTTATAAGCGCCTTTCAGGTCACCCAAGGACACTTTACAGAAACAGAACAAATAAAACAGCGGTCAATGCCAACAGGCAATACATTCATGAAAATACAACAACAACATCAATGAAGTATACAAATAAAGTATCAGATAAATCTAATAATAAAAGCATTTCAAATCATCAAGGAAAGCAAATTTAAAAAGTTGAATCTTCAGTTGTGATTTAAAAGAAGTAATAGATGGGCACTGGCGCAAACTGTTGTGGAGAGCATTCCACAGTGTGGGGCCAGCCACACTGAAGGCCCTGTCACCCATTGAGCATAGTCTAGAGGGGGGAATGGAGAGGAGATGTACATCAGAGGAACGTAGTGAACAGGATGGTGTGTAGAGGTGAAGAAGGTGGGATAGGTAGGGAGGCGCCTGGCCATGAAGACATTTAAAACCAGAAGAACTGTTTTAAAAGTGAACCGATATTGGACTGGGAGCGAGTGCAGGTGCTGAAGGGTGGGGGTGATGTGTTCCCAGGACCGGGTGTGAGTGAGGAAACTGGCAGCTGAGTTCTAGACAAACTGAAGTTTTATTCATCTGTGGGTGGGTGAACTGAGGCGAAGGCTATTGCAGTGCTCATGAATGAGTGTTTCTGTGACAGGGTTAGTAAGAGAGGAGAGGAGTCTGTAGATGTTCTTAAGGTGGAAGAAGGCTATTTTTGTGATGTTTTTGATATGTGAGTCAAAGCAGAGGGTTGAGTCTACAGTGATACCTGAATTTCTAAGCTGAATATCAACCAGCTCTTCTTCAGTTTAAACAGACTGAATGTCTGAATAATGACTTTAGGTCAGGTCTACTTTCTGCTCATACTCCAATTTCACACAATGTCTTTTAGTTTGACAGAAGTTCTTCTGTCCATTGATGAATGTCTTTGTTCAGGTTTGAAATAAAGTTATTTAATATTAGATCAACAATGATGTGTAATTGATGAACACAGTCAACATCAAGAGAAACACATCATTTGTCAGTTAAAGTAATCAGTGATCAGTTTATCCTCCTATTTGGCTTCTTGACCAAACTGTCATGTAGTGCAATGATCTCACACATAGAACTCATCAGTTCCACTCTTTTGTGTTTGTGACTTTGTGAGTCCAAAGATGGTAGATGTCATAGTCACATCCTGCTGCAGTTTAACAGTGTGTGACTCCCTCTAGTAGATGTTGTGGAGTATTGTGTTGTCTTTGCTCCAAAGGTTTTTGTACAGAGTTTTGGTGTTTCCTGTCACTGTGGGCCTCACAGCACAGTAGTACACAGCAGAGTCTGTCACTGCAGCAGAGGAGATCTGCAGATGAAACTCCTTTCTGTGTGTATCGTGTGTGAAAGACAACTTCTCTGTATTATCAAACCTTCTGCGATGAGAAACTGTGGAGATGAACTGGGCTTCTGTTGATGCCAGCAGAGGTAGTCAACAGAGCCTGAATAGTTGCAGGAGAGAGTCACAGTGTCTCCTTCCACAGCCAGCATCACATCTTTAAATGGTTTCACTAAATCCTCAGAGGATCCTGAAAGAACAAACATATTTCACTGTCACATTTGTATTTCTTTACAGGGACTTTAATCAAAGAAAAACTTGATTAAAGTTGACTTACCAGCATGAAACATGAAGATCATCATCCAGATTAAAAAGAGCTGCATTATCTTCAGTTGTAGTGAATGAAGAACAGAGAGAACACAGCAACTCTTCACTTCTAAAATGAAGCCTTTCATATTCAGTTGTGTAGCTCCTCCTCTTGCTGTGGTCTGTTTACATTCAGGCTGATGGAAGCTGGAGAAATGACAGTGATGCTGAGTCATCATCATCCAAGAAGGTCACACTGAAGGAGGAATCTGCAGAAAATTCACTCAGGTCAATCTGGAGAGAAATAACTGTCTAACAATTAACAACTGCACACTGAACACAAAGTCTAACTGTTTGTGAAATATTCCTGAATTCAAAGAGCCTCCTCAGTCTTATGGGTCATGTGGTTGAAAAGAATATATTGATATGAAACCCCTTGTGATTGATAAACTGTGTGCACAGATTAACACATTGTAAGAGGAGAATTATTCAGAGGTCTACACTCCTGCACATGATGCACGCCTCTTCCTGACAACATGTTTGATGTAAACTGAGGTGAAGCCCTTTGTTTTCTGTTGCTGCTGCTGTCAATCAATCCAATCCAAGATGGCCGCCAGGTCAGTGCATTGTTTGTGTGTCAGTGTCTGATGTCTGAGTTTTATGTTTTTTATTTTTATTACCACTGAACTCTAAATCTGGACTGTTTGAGGACTCGGTCTACCTGACATCCACCTGCTGGGTTACAGCACCTAAGGGAGGCAAAGCATCAGTGTACATGTGTTCTAGGTGGTACACTGCCAGAGTTGTAACTAATCTATTTCTATGTTGATCTGTAATCGCATACTCACTCCTGCTATTGGATTTGTTTTTATAGCATTGTAGCCCAGCAGGCCCTCTGGTGTCCAAGAGGTCTTCATATGTTTTAAGTTGGATTTGGATTTTCCCTGTGGATTTTAACTTTTGTCACTGACTTTTTCTGGGTGGATTTGTGGAGAGTCAGCAGCCATGTGAAGCATGTGAGCTACTGAATTGAATGCTGGATTATCTGGTTTTATTGGGCCTGTTTCTAGCTGATGAACTGGTCTGTTGGATCTCCTGTGCTGCTGGATGTTGGTGGAATTCTGTCAGCTTGCTTTGAGTCTGCTGGGCCTTTTTTCCAGAGTGGATAAACTTTGCATCTCTTTCTTCGTGTGATATTGCTTGACGCCTACTTACCCTCCCTTCCTGAGCAGAATAACAGAGATCCCCTCTTTTACTATGAAGCTCACCATTGTCCTTGTTTGGGATTTTATTGTCTCTTCACTGCTATTGTCTCATTGTGCTGAGGGGACATTTTGATATTCCTACGACATCATTTACCTGAAATGTATTCACCACCAGTCTGCTGTAACATCAAGCAAAAACGGGTTGTTTTATTATTGCTTTTGCTCTCACAACATGTTGGGAGAAATCCAGGTCCTGTCACTCCTGCAATGCCTCACACCTGCAGATCTTAAATCTAGATCTGGTCTTGAGGTTATTCATACCAGTGTTTGTTCTCTCGGATGTTTAAGATCTGGATAAATTCAACTAAGCCTGATATTGTGTTTTCTGAAATGGAACTTACAGAATTTGTACAGAATTGTGAGATTTGCATTAATGGTTACAATGTTTATCGTACAGACGAACAAAGAAAAGACGGTGGAGTGAATTTCTCTATCAAATGTATTTGATGTTGAATTAGTGCTCTCTGAGTCAGTAAGCACAGAACTCAATTCAGAACGTGATTATCTCTTCTGAGATAATCCAACTTCTTTTAAAAATGGAGGCTTCTTTAAAAAGAAAGCTGTGAAACATGAATTTCTCTCTCCAGACTATTTTCTGTTCAGTCTCTACAAACATGATTTCTTTGAGTGTCAGCAGGGAGAGCTGAATATCAAGCAGCTCTTCTTCAGTTTAAACAGACTGAGTCTCTGAATACTGACTTCAGGTCAGCTCTAGTTTCTGCTCCTACTCCAATATCACACAATGTCACATAGTTTAACAGAAGTTCTTCTGTCCACTGATAAATGTTCATGTTGAAAGTAAAGTTATTAAGTATTACATCAACAATTATGTGTTACTGATGAACACAATCAGCGTACAGACAGACACATCATGTGTCAGTTAATGTAATCAGTGATCAGTTTATCCTCCTATTTGTCTTCTGGATCAAACTGTCATGTTGTGCAATGATCTCACACATAGAACTCATCAGTTCCACTCTTTTGTGTTTGTGACTTTGTGAGTCCAAAGATGGTAGACGTCATGGTATCATCCTGTTGCAGTTTAACAGTGTGTGACTCCCTCTAGTGGATGTTGTGGAGTATTGTGTTGTCTTTGCTCCAAAGGTTTTTGTACAGAGTTTTGGTGTTTCCTGTCACTGTGGGCCTCACAGCACAGTAGTACACAGCAGAGTCTGTCACTGCAGCAGAGGAGATCTGCAGAATCACACCACGTTTTTCTTCAGACAGTTTAGTCGAGAACTTTGTGTCTGATTTCAGAGACTCTGCAGGTCTTGTAACATTCAGCCCTGAAATGTAGAACAGAAACTCTGGTGGTTTTCCTGGATATTGTCGGTACCAGAAGAAATAATCATTGCCATCAGCTTGTTTGGAGTATGTGTAGGACAGAGTAACAGTGCTGTCTTCTAAACTGGACTCTTCATTCTTGACTGGACTGAGTTCTTCACAGCTGACACCTAAAGGAAGAAATAACTCTGTAACTTCCTGATGTAAATATTTCATCACTGAAGCTCTTGTAAAGTGAATTATGTCACCTACCTGTTATTGTGAGCAGAAACAAAGTGACAGACAGACTGAAGTTCACTGACAGCATCTTAAAGATCAAGACAATCTGTTTTTGTATGAAACTCCACTGTGAGAGTTTGTCTTTTCTGAACTTGAGTCTCAGTTTCTCTCCTCCCTTAATCCCTCCCTCCTTCCTCTCACAGCTCTGACAGATAGTGTGTTTGTCACTGCTGTGCTGCTGTTATTCACTAACTTCTATCATTTCCATCTGGTAAGAAGCAGCTGATGAGGTAACACTGATTTACACCTGACAGCACATGTGAAGGTCCTGACTCGGCTCAATCTTTAATCTGACTTTGTGCTCCCCTTCACTTCCACATGACAACCATATTAATGACTGATTGGAAACTTGTCTCAAACAATACTGTTCACATTATTGTGTCCCATGTGAAGACCAGTCAAATCATGAGAGTCCTGTACAAACATAAATCACCTACAAAGTTGATTTTCAGCTCCAACCAGAAAGATTGTTTCCATCTGTCAGACTGTCTCTTCTAAAGTCTCATGGTTGATCATTATTGTTCATCAATCAGTCTGATTTTGTTTGTCAGTTGTTTCATGTGCCATGTATGTGTTACAAATACTTTAATTTATAAACTGGATCTTATATATTCCACCCACAGTGAAGTTAGTTTCAGGTTGGATGTTGGACAGACATTGTCTCTGGATCCAGCGGCGTCAGTTTGTCCCGGTGTTGGCAGTCAGAGGACGTTAGCTGACCTCTGAAACACAGAGGTTTCACTCAGGGTCCGTCAATAAATTACTGTCTGACTGAAACAAAGATCATGTGATTTTCAGTACCATCCTGCTGGCTTGACCTTATTAGGAAGATTATGGATACAAATGTAAATGCCATATTTTTTATTAAAATTTTTTATTCATAATATTAATAGTGTCTTTAGAAAACTCAGCATGTTTTATCATTTGTTTCCAGGTCTTGTGATAAGAAAATGCTGATCTGTCATGGATATCAAGATGGCGGCAGCAAGTGCAGGTGGCTCTGTGGCTGTCGGGCCCAGCTCGCCAGGAGAAGACGGGCCTACTGGATACCCCAACAATGAGTGCTTTGCCACGGACCCCGCAGTGGACCAGCGTTGTGAAGAAAGGGCAGAAAAAGACTGCACCCCAGAACGCAGCTGTGCAGCCCCGCTTCAAGCAAGCTCATCCCAAGAGAGAGTCGAAGAAAGTGGGAATAACTGGCACTGGCACAGAGGGCAAGATTCAAGTGATTACAACCAAGCTGGTGAGTCTGTTTGCTAAGAGGTTCGCTCGTAGTCTGGAAGCTGACACGCTACGTAACTATTTGATTGAAAAATTGGGCAATGAAACTGTGACTTGTCGCAAGATTGAGTCGGCCCATAGCAGGTTCGGCTCATTTCACATCACCTCTGAATGTGCTAATATTGACATTATGTACAACCCGCAACTCTGGCCTGCTGGAACATATATACATCGGTATTATGAGGCTCGTGGCCACAAAACCACAGATAAAGAGACACTAGCATGTGAACTGAAATGCCCCGATGGTAATGCCAATGCCCTGGCCAAGAGCCAGACTGTGTAGGCAGGAGGCTATGAACCTTTAGCTACTTAATGAAACTCTGTGTTGTGTCACACAATGCGTGCGGGCTGCGTGTTGGCCATAGTGAAGCAGACAAGTCACGCCGTATTGTAGTGGACAAGCTACTTGAGAGCTGTGACATATTGTGTGTACAAGAGACATTTCTGTCTAAACAAGATCTCGGAGGTCTCAACTCCTTACATAAAGACTTCCATGGTGCTGGGGAATCAACCACTGATCTCAGCATCAAAATTACACGGAGGAGGATTCCAGTTGGGGTTTGCGACTCTATGGAACAAAGAATATGACCAGTTGGTAAATGTTGTAAGACTGGATGTGGACTGGGCTATTGGTCTAGAGTTCAGCTGTAATGATAAAAGGTTCATAATTTTAAATGTCTATACATCTTTTGAGTGCATTCAAAATGAGGCTGAGTACTTAAACAGACTAGGATGTATTATGTCGTTTATCCAGGACAATCCGTCGACCTGTATATATGTTTTAGGTGATATGAACGCTGACGTGGCTGATACCAACTCGTTATTTGGTGATCACCTACTGCAATTCTGCTCTGATAGTGGGCTGATATTGTCTAGTAAGGTCCTCATGCCGGAGAATAGCTTTACTCATATAAGTGAAGCCTGGCACTCCACTTCCTGGCTAGACCTCTGTTTATGCACAGTTGACGCTAGGGGTGGGCGATACTGCAAATTTTGGTACCGATCCGATACCAAGTAATTACAGGGCCAGAATTGCCGATACCAATACTGATACCGATACTTTTTACTTGAAAATTCGTGATCACTGAATGATTTTGTACTTTTGCCTTTTAATTAGTTGATCGTGATAATAATAAAACACAGGATTTTAGCCAAATAAGAAAATAATATTTAACATAATTAAATTTGTAACCTATCTGCATGCAGCCTAAATAGGAATACTAATGTTCCTTCAACAGATACACAAATTAGTTATTATATTCTGCCATATTCATACTTCAGGTTTGAGGTAGCCTATATATGTTAATATAAGCATATATGTTTGAGTTACAGTAAAACAATTAAGGGGCACAGTGAACCTGAGCGAGAGAGGTGGAGGGGAGCGCTGCACATAAGGACTGAGAGAGACGCTGCGATCACACAAACTCTGTGAAGAAATATAAGTGATTTGCTGATCTTACAGAAGAGAAACTACAACAAAAATATCGATCTCATCATGCTAGTATCGATCTGATACCAATACTCACCTTGGTATCGATACTATTGATATTTGGATCGATCCGCCCACCCCTAGTTGACGCACATATAATTTGGTGCCCTAGGCAAAATTTTAGGCGGCGCCCCCTTGTATCGCAGTCAATTTCACAATCAATTTTCATACACTCACACAGAAACTGCATGTATATATAAGATTTTATTTCTTTTAAGTCAAAAATATCACACCAAATAAAAACTGAGGAAAGAAACAAGTGATGAAAATACAATGTGAATAAGGCATTGTGCAAACATATTATCTCTCAGCCTCAGTACATCAGCCAGCTTCTTTTGATTTTTTTTCAGCATCTGTTACAAAAGTCATGTTGACACTCTCCCATCTTTGTTTTGGGGAAATGTGTAACTGTTTTTTTTTATTTGAAATGGCCCTCTCTGAACTAACTCTCATCTCACTTAGTCAGTCAGAAGAGATGGCCAGTCAGCCTTTAGTCCTGATGCTGTGTCTCTCTGCTGTGCTGAGGTAGAGGACAGGAGCACCTGATGCTGTGTCTCTCTGCTGTGCTGAGGTAGAGGGACAGGAGCACCTGATGCTGTGTCACTCTGCTGTGCTGAGGTAGAGGACAGGAGCACCTGATGCTGTGTCTCTCTGCTGTGCTGAGGTAGAGGACAGGAGCACCTGATGCTGTGTCTCTCTGCTGTGCTGAGGTAGAGGACAGGAGCACCTGATGCTGTGTCTCTCTGCTGTGCTGAGGTAGAGGGACAGGAGCACCTGATGCTGTGTCTCTCTGCTGTGCTGAGGTAGAGGACAGGAGCACCTGATGCTGTGTCACTCTGCTGTGCTGAGGTAGAGGACAGGAGCACCTGATGCTGTGTCTCTCTGCTGTGCTGAGGTAGAGGACAGGAGCACCTGATGCTGTGTCACTCTGCTGTGCTGAGGTAGAGGACAGGAGCACCTGATGCTGTGTCTCTCTGCCGTGCTGAGGTAGAGGACAGGAGCACCTGATGCTGTGTCTCTCTGCTGTGCTGAGGTAGAGGACAGGAGCACCTGATGCTGTGTCACTGCTGTGCTGAGGTAGAGGACATGAGCACCTGATGCTGTGTCTCTCTGCTGTGCTGAGGTAGAGGACAGGAGCACCTGATGCTGTGTCTCTCTGCTGTGCTGAGGTAGAGGACAGGAGCACCTGATGCTGTGTCTCTCTGCTGTGCTGAGGTAGAGGACAGGAGCACCTGATGCTGTGTCTCTCTGCTGTGCTGAGGTAGAGGACAGGAGCACCTGATGCTGTGTCACTCTGCTGTGCTGAGGTAGAGGACAGGAGCACCTGATGCTGTGTCTCTCTGCTGTGCTGAGGTAGAGGACAGGAGCACCTGATGCTGTGTCTCTCTGCAGTGCTGAGGTAGAGGACAGGAGCACCTGAGGCTGTACTGGGGAAGAGGACAGGAACACCTGATGCTGTGTCACTCTGCTGTGCTGAGGTAGAGGACAGGAGCACCTGATGCTGTGTCTCTCTGCTGTGCTGAGGTAGAGGACAGGAGCACCTGATGCTGTGTCTCTCTGCAGTGCTGAGGTAGAGGACAGGAGCACCTGATGCTGTGTCACTGGGCTGGTGGTGAAATATGTTAAAAATGCATCTGAAGAGAGAAGAGAAGAATATGTGACCACTGCATGTTACATTTTAATAATAAAAAAAAAAAAAAAAACAGATTGGTGTGTGCCATACATAAGACTAATATAGGCTAATAATGAAAATGTGATGCGATTCATTCAACTTGATTGTCATTGAAAAGGAATATAGTCTAACCAGAGTACAAGTGCAGTGTATATATTTCACCTGAATGATATGGGAAAGCTCAGGTGTGGTGTATTAACAGTAATACACTTTAACTGCACTTTAACACTGATGTAAACTTTAACAAACATAAACTGTGACACAATAAACCAAAGGCTTACAACTACCCTGTTACAAAGGGGTATTTTAACTGACATACAAGCAGGAAAGACACCTGTAAAATAACACCTGAACAGGCCTTATGTTAACTTTCCAAACTTAACACACGTCGACTCAGCTATTTATTGATTATTAAACGATGTTGCAGTCCGAAGTAAACTAGCAAGCTAACACTCTGCTCCAACAACGATCATTAAACTATTAATTTCATTCACTTCATCACATTGACGTTACTGTACCTCTATCTTCTTCACTTTTTTCTTACTCTTCTCTGCGTCTTTTCCTTCACTGGGTGCCGAATGGTTTCATTCTTTTGGACCTTGTAGTTCTGCTACAGTATCAGTAAATCTCTCTTTTGGCCTTGGGGTCTCGGTCCAGTCAGATTCAGGCAGCTCGCCTCTCGACCTGCCCCCCTCACAGAGGACCAAGCCAGAGCCCAAAAAAAAGGCCTCTGCCATATTCAATAGTCCTTGCCATGACGTTATATTTGCTGTGGGCTTATATAATATTTCGAAATAATAGTAGTAATGGCACTGATAAAAAAAATGTATTCTTAAATTTATTTATTTATTTTCTCCCCCCCCCCCGTTTTCGGCTCCCCCCGAAGTAACCTTCTTGATGTTGGCACTATAGGGTATGATGAGGGGGTGATTATTACTCCCTCTGAAGTTCATGATGCAATCATGAAGCTTGGTGACAACAAGGCATGTGGTATGGATAATATTACGGCCGAACACATGAAACTTGTGCCGGCCATAAAAGATAAGGTTGGCAAGCTTAACAGCTCTGAAAATTACAGACCAATTGCATTAGCCAGCATACTATTTAAAGTATTGGAGATGATTTTGATGTCTAGATTGGAGAGGTACATCCTCACTGCTGACAACCAATTTGGGTTTAAACATAAACATAGCACTGATATGTGTATTTTTGCTCTGAGGGAGATCCTAGATAATTACAATAGACAGAATACAACAATGTTCCTGTGTTGTATAGATGCCTCTAAGGCATTTGATCGTGTGAATCATGAAAAAATGCTCAAGAAATTGTGTGAAAGAGGGGTTCCAAGATATCTTGTTAGAATATTGTCATTCTGGTAGGCTTAACAGACCATGAGGGTAAAGTGGGGAAAGTCTACATCTGCCCCATTCCATGTGAACAATGGTGTTTGCCAAGGTGGAATTTTGTCGCATTTATTGTTTAATATGTATATAGACGATCTCTCAGAGAGTCTCAATCCATGTCGTACTGGCTGTATGGTCGGTGATTGTCTAATTAATCATCTTATGTACGCAGATGATTTAGCCATCTTCAGCCCAAACACTGCTTGGCTACAACAGCTGCTAAGCCTTTGTATGTATGATATGTAGCCTTTGAGTATGATATTACATACAATGCTAAAAAGAGCAATATCTTGATTGTGCGCAGTAGAGACGATCGCCAGTCGAGGTTTCCAGCTTTTTATTTATCTGGCTCTGCCCTCAGTGAATGTAATGAGATTTAATACCTTGGGCACTTTATCTCTAATGATCTCTCTGATGACAAAGACATGTATAGACAGTAGGGATGCTCCGATCGATCGGCCGCCGATCGACATCGGCCGATATGGACCCTAAACAGGTTGATCGGTGGGCTCTCAAAGTGCAGATCAGAAAAGCCGATCGCATATCAATATATATATATATATATTATTTTTTTTACCCGAGACTGTTTTTCTGCGCGTGACGTAAATCATATGAGACTGTTTTGTTTTTTCGCGCTTGACGTAAATTACCTGTGACTGTTTTTCCGCCCACATGAATGAGGCTGGCACTGGCAGCATGAGTTCTCCGGTCTGGAATTTTTTCACGGCTTCCGAAAAAGATGTAAAACTTGCTGTTTGCAAGATATGCGACGCCGAAATTCCAAGAGGTGGTAACTAACAACGACAATTTAATACAACTAACCTCATCTGGCATTTGAGAATGTGCCACACAACAGAGTACGGCGAGTATGAGAAACAAGCCCGGGCAAAGCAGTAAACTGCATGCCTCTTTTTGTTTAAAATGATTTTGAAGCCTTTTTTGCCTCACTTGGGGAGTAAGGCAAGTAAATTTTATTTATTTTTATTTTATTTCATCTATTGCTCTTGACAGGGTATGTAATGTTTACACAAATAAAAAGTTGATTGTGGTACATAAAGATCCTGATTGTTTTTATTATTTATTTTAGTGCAAATGGTTTTACCACTTTAAGTGGTGCACAAGGCCAGATTGTAAATACAGGACATTGAGGATCATTATTATTATTATTATTCTCCCATCCATTCTGTGATCGGTGATAGGTATCGGTATCGGCATATTTATGATTCCTGTGATCGGATCGGCCCCCAAAAATGCTGATCAGAGCATCCCTAATAGACAGTGTCGTAAATTGTACGCTCAAGCGAACATGCTGTGCCGTA
Organism: Sparus aurata; assembly: GCF_900880675.1. Classification (NCBI taxonomy): domain Eukaryota; kingdom Metazoa; phylum Chordata; class Actinopteri; order Spariformes; family Sparidae; genus Sparus; species Sparus aurata. The sequence continues at coordinate 86,602 of NW_022045128.1, read as the reverse complement.
AATTCAATATGTGGCCAGTTCCTGTTAAAGTTGCTCTATTCAAAACATTCAGTACTCCCCTCTATACTGCACACCTCTGGTCCAGATATAGAGTGAGTAGCCTGAGACGACTCACTGTGGCCTACAATGACAGTATGAGACTGCTGCTTAGAGCAACTAGATGCTCTAGTGCTAATCAAATGTTCTTCGTAATTTAATGTACAAGATGATATGCAGAATTGATGCTTCTGAAAATGGGATGATATCCGTTTTTGTCAAACCAGGACACAGCTCTGTAAGGAATTCCTCAAAAATGTGGAGCCACTGGCGCTCGTGTCTATATTAGGCTTTTAAAAACTGTCTTGTCTGTTTGTTTTGTTTCTTGTTATTTCTGTTGTTTGTATCATGGACCTCCCTGTGGGTGAGTCTGGAATGAAACTTTCAAAAAAAAAATGTATATATATATATATATATAATTTGGTTTAGATTTTGCATCAGTGGGTCACATGACAAGAACTCTACTGAAATGAATGCAAATTTATAACTAATCTGATATATGACTAAATTATTAATGTGATATATGACTAGCAGTACAAGTCAATGACAGCAGGTGTGTCCTCATCATCCAGAGAGGTAAAACAATTCATCGTTGGTTTGGAGTCACTGTGTTAACAGCTGTAACCACAGTGACTGTGATAAAACAGGAATTAGCAGAATCCATCTGATATGAAGCTGTGGTTTGAATACCACTTCCCTCCTCTTTGAAGAGTAGTCAGATATCTGTGTTCAGGTTTTTGTACAGCCTCTTCTACACTTTGTATCACTGTGTTTCTAGAGCACAGTAGTAGAGAGCTGTGTCTGCCAGGGTTAGCTCTCTGATGGTCAGGGTAGTTGATGTTGGTGTTGTTTGAGACTGATATCGGATATCAGGAATATATTCAGCTGAGCTCCCTTTGGCTCCTTTCAAGAGTATAAACTGAGGAGCCTGAAGGTCAGAATGATGTATGTACCAGTAAAGGTCGGGACTCGAATAAGTTGTTTCATATTGACATATTATTTTCACAGATTGTCCTTCTGTTCCACTGACTTCAGCTTCTACAGGAGAGATGCTGTCTGCAGCTATTAGTCCTGGAAAAAGTGTAGAAAATGAAGCCATTAGACTAACATTGTTCATGAGGCTGAGAGGAGAAGACAGTGGAAAATATCAAGTGTACAGTGTTACTCTGTGCTCCTTCACAGTCACATACAAACAATATCATTCAATGAACATCCATTTTGTCAATCTGATGAAAACATGAGGAGCATTGACTCTGTCAGAGCAAAGACATGAGAAAAGTGATGAAATCCAGGTTGTGTATATGTGGTTAATGCAGCAGGTTCAACAACACTTAAATTCCTGTTGTGTTCCAAAACTCACCTGTAAAGTGACAGAAGAGTAAAAAGAAGTAAAGCAACATGTCTTTGGATTTATTAAAGCCAGACAGACAGCAGATGAGCAGTGTTCTTCCACTGCAGCACAATGAGGAAGGAATGATGTCATTGGTTGAGTTGAGGCTAAATGGGCGGGGCCAATCAGCTCTTCACATTATTTATTCACTTCAACTCAACCAATCCATTTCTGTCTGTTGTCACAGCAGCTCTGTGTGGAATCTTTATTGGTTGATGTTTTGTTGTATTTGTCATCAGTCCAGTGACACTGGCTCAGACTGTAATGGGTTCATGGTGTGTGACTCCCTCTAGTTGATGTTGTGGAGTATTGTGTTGTCTTTGCTCCAAAGGTTTTTGTACAGAGTTTTGGTGTTTCCTGTCACTGTGGGCTGCAGAGCACAGTAGTACACAGCAGAGTCAGACAGCTGAAGCTTCTGGATCTTCAGAGGAACTGATTTTGAGGTGGAATCCAGTGTCGATGAAAAACTTTCCTGAACCTCATCCGGTGTGTTCCCGTCATTCCCTTGAATACGGCTCAGTATGAATTTGGGGCTGTTGTTTCCATCCTGTTTGTACCAGAACAAAGTTGGACCTGGGTTACTGGTCTCAAATGTGCAGTCCAGTGTAACTGTGTCTTCTTCAGCAGCAATGACATCTCCTGTTGGCTGGATCACTCTGTCTGCTCCTTTACACTCTGAGGAAGAAGAGAACATTCAGAGGAAGAGATGAATCAATAAAGATGATTGATTAAAGGAGAACAATCAGTAGGTTTAAAGAGTTACCTAGCCAGAGAGTCAGAATCAGGATGTTTCTCAGCCAGTGTTTCATGTCTGCAGTGAGAGGGGAGGAGAGAGAGGAAGAACATTGATACTCTGATGGATCTGGGCCTTCACATCATTGGTCCTTCATCTTTATCATCTGTTGAGGAACTCTCTACATTTACATCTCATTTACATTTCATCTGTTCAGCTCAAATGTTCTTCATGATGATTGTAGTGGACTGAACACAGGAATATATGAAGAAACAAAATTCTTTCATCAACATTTCGATGATTTCATCAAAAGTCTCTTTGTGCCTGTGTTGTGTTAATTAACAGGATTCCACTCTGCTGCCTGATGAGTTCTGGAAATAACTTTTAACACAGTGATATAATGAAATGTCAGCACCACATGAGTGTATTTGATGTTAACCAGTATGATTTACTAATGATTTGATTCAACCCTAGATTATAAAACTTTAAAAGTCACGCCGTCTTACGGTCACTTTTCTCTTTTCAGCTCATCCTCTTGTCCTGACCTTTGGCTTTTGCTCGTAACACTTTGGGCTCTCCGTGTTGAAACCTCCTGGACATACAGCTGACAAGCATTTAGGGATGTGGTCTGCTGTTTTTCACTTTTTACTGAGAAAAGTCGTTTGCCAAGAGTCGTTTGCGAACGACCTGCTGAGGAGGTGAATTACATTACCTGCTGAGAATCACGTTCGCGAAAGTGGGTGACTTTTACTGTGCAGTAAAATCACTTAACATGATGCTACACGGATGTTAGCAACACAGCGCTATTTTTAGCAGTACGGTTATTGAACGTGAATCAACTCCTCTGCCCTGAGTGAGTGAGTGAGTGACACAGCGCCACTTTCAGCACAGTACGCAAACGAGAATCACCCCATCAGCGACAGTTCTCTATATGCAGTAGGTTCGCGAATCATGAACGAATCAGCGTGAACGTGACTCACGTCCTCACAGTTCTCTGTGTGAGTTGCGGCAGTTCCACTCCCGGCTGGCATGCTCACGGCTGAGCTCAACTGAACTGAGAAAGGAACGAATCAGTTCAGGAAGTGATTCCGTTCACTTCGTTCACCCAAAAGATTTGTTCGTTTGAACGACACAACACTATAGTACACAGCAGAGTCTGTCACTGCAGCAGAGATGATGTTCAGATGCACACGTTTGTCTGCTTTGTTGATGTCAGCTGAGAACTCAGAGTGAGTTTGATGAATAAGTCCTCCCTCTGTGATGTAGAGCAGGAACTCTGGTCTGGATCTCTGGTATTGTCTGTACCACTGGATATTGTTGATAGCACCCTCATATTTACAGGTCAGGTTGATGTTTCTTCCCTCTTCAACATGTTCTTCACTTCTTTCTGAATTTATGCTGTTCATGGAACCCAGCGCTGCAAAATGAGTGTTATTCATGTTAGTCGTCTGTAACATTCTGACATCAAGAGACTCAACAGACCTTCTTTAATAAACCAAATGGATATTGTTACCGTCCACAGATACAGCTGTAGTTAGGAGACCAAATATGTGGTTCAGACAGCAGGTTAATGAGACTTTGATCTCTGTTCCAACACTTACCTATAAAGTGAGAGAAAAGTATAAAGAGGTAGAGCGACATGTCTTTAGAGTTGTTCAAGTCAAACAGACAGCAGATGTCAGCTCTTCTCCTCAACATCAAGCTGATTGTGCTTTTAGTTCCTCAAACACTTCTGCTCCAGAGACAGAAATCATCTCATTGGTTCAGTTTAAGGTCAGTGGGTGGAACCAAAGAAAGAAAAACCTTTTTAGAGAATATCTGCCTCCTAAAGTTCAGTTGAGCCGGTGAGTTGATTTGTGAATCCAGCTGTTCAGAGAAATGTTGACTGAATGTGCAGTTTCAGTCCTTCACAGCTCTGTGAGACCGAGGCAGGTGACAGGAGAAGGAAGCTTTGATCACCTCAACATTTAGTCTTTACTCTGGAAACATGGAGGCTGTTTCATAGATCATTTAAACACAGTGAAGAAATAAAAATATCAATATTTCATTCTAGCAATGATCAGTTTAAAGCTCCGGACATACCGAAGGTGGAGAATGAACTTCCATGCTTTGCTTCTCTTGTTTCACAGCAGTGTGTCAGAGTGGGTGGGCAGATAAAGCTGTATTGTGCATCACTGTCTGTAACATGACAAAATGTGGAATTGATCTAAACCTGTTTCATTAGCAGTCCTACAGCTGTGTCATATTTAAGGACTTAGTAAAGCATGAGAGGAACTGACAAAAGTTCAACGATCTCTCTCTTTCTTTTTCAGTTCATCATTATTTGGTTGTCATGTAATTTGTTTGCCAAATTATTGCATGTTATTTAGTGATATATTGTTTTACATCATATTCAACTTCTAGGATGAATGCCATTCATTTCTTAGATTCTAAGTAAGAACCTTGACATCAGGATTTTAATGGACATTGTAATATTCATCAGTTATAAACGACGATGGTGGAGGATGATTCTCAGCTTTTAGCTCAGTTCTCAGAGGATTTGTTGTCTGACAGAGTCTCATGTAAAGACGTCGTCGACACAGTAACCGTCCAGCAGAACTTGATTTCCATCAATTTAAATTTGATGATAGAAAAAAAAATCCTGTAGTCATTTCTAACTGATTATTAATCAACTAAACACAATGAGCAGCTAGTCTTTGCTGCATAGCAGATCTATTTGTTGTTAACACACAGTTAGCATCTATGTTCACTGCATTCTGACTCCTTTACAGATTTTTCACTTAAATAGAGTTGGTTTTAAAATATTTTCTTTCTATTTTAGTTTTTTTTTTTAATCTGATGAGCCAAGTTAGAGTGGAAATGATGGCAAGAGTGTTGCCATGGTTACATCACCAAAATTCCGGTGAATGTTTACTGTGAGTAGTTTGATTTTTAAATCATTACATCATTATTGAAAACACTCCAGACTGTATCATAACATCCTGCTGCAGTTTAACAGTGTGTGACTCCCTCTAGTGGATGTTGTGGAGTATTGTGTTGCCTTTGCTCCAAAGGTTTTTGTACAGAGTTTTGGTGTTTCCTGTCACTGTGGGCCTCACAGCACAGTAGTACACAGCAGAGTCTGTCACTGCAGCAGAGGAGATCTGCAGATGCATTTTGGTTTTATCATCACTCACATTGAAGGACAGTCTAGAGACTGGTTCAGATATGGATGATCCTGTTCCAGAGTGAGAAATAAGGAACTCTGGTGGTTTTCCTGGATATTGTCGATACCAGTAAAACTGATCAAGAGCAGTAGCTTGTTTGGAGTATGTGTAGGACATAGTAACAGTGCTGTCTTCTAAACTGGACTCTTCATTCTTGACTGGACTGAGTTCTTCACAGCTGACACCTAAAGGAAGAGAAATCTGTTTTATGTTGTGCTTAAAAAACAAAAGAAATGAACTGCCTTCAGAAAAGATTGGAATGTAACTTGATAGAATAAAAGCATGATGTAACATACCTGTTATAATAATGAGAAACATCAGAGACAGCCCATAATAGTCCATGTTGAATAAAGGTAATGTTTCTGGTTTGTGTATTGAACTCCGCTGAATATGGAAGTTCCTGTCTCCTCTATAGTTCAGTAACAGCTCAGCTCCTCCCTGAATCTCTCTGTCTCCTCTGAGATCTGTATTTTCACCTCTTCTTCTTCCTCCTGGTTAACAGACTGAAGGCAGCAGCTTCTAATAACTTTTAGCTGCTGTAGTTTCTGGGCTCTCGTCATCAAAGGCGTCGGCATGTAATTTGATGATAAAATAATTCTGCGGAGGCAAGGCTGGGTGGAATGGTAGAGCAATCTTTATTGAAACAGATCACAATCCTGCATCTGAACCAGCAGCGGCCGCCCCCTGGTGTTCTCAGATCCTGGCAAAGTTCTGCCCAGTGGTTTGCTCTCTGCTTTATCAGAAATCCTCTTGGACCTTCTATCTTTGAAAATCTACAAGCAACCACTCCCATTTTCTCCCTTGCGGGCCTTTTTAGGGTTCCTTCTCCGGTACACACCTACTTCATCTAATTGGTCACTTTGGTGAATTAAGGATCCATATATCCAATAGACTAAAAGATCAGTGGACCTCTCCCCCTCCTCATCTCCCATAACTCATCTAACTTGGCTGTGGTCAACCTTAGGTCCTCTCCCCAAAATGACCCCAATGGTCTCTCTGTCCTTCTACGGGAACATAAACCTTTAGGCATCTTTTGCTATTTGACGTCAGTAATGGTGAAATCATTAGGAGGACGAGCGACCAATAAAGAACCAGAACGCCTACATGAGGAGAAGATCAGGGTTGGTTGGGTAGTTCATTCAGAGGACTTTCAGACTTTCATACAGGGTTTAACCAGGGTTCCAGTCCTGTTTGAAGCCAGCAGTCTGGTTGCTGAGTTATGATGAAACCAGGTTTTCCTACTTTGTCTAAGCAAGTTTTTTTGGTGCCTTTATTTTGGTAGACATGGCATGTTTGTCAGTGGTAACTCGACCAGGGAATGAGACTGTGTTGTATTCAGTGACAGGCAGTGTTGGGGAAGTTACTTTTAAAAAGTAGTGTTTGCTCGTTACTTGTTACTTCGTTAAAAAGCAATCCCTTACTTTGTTACCCTCTATGGGAAGTAACTTTTTACGTTACTTGTTACTTTAACGTTACTTTTATGGTGCTCGACATTGGGCAGAACCCCATCTCATTTCCTAAACACCTATGTATAGGCCTACATAAAGTTCTACTATGGAGGACATAACAGGAATTTATTTTGCGCTCTTTATTATAAAAAATGAAACAAACAGAACACTTGACTAGAAAACAACGTTACAGTTGGTTGTGGTTGCTCCGCTGCGCTTGCCATGATCACTGACTGCTCTCTGCATGCTATTGCTAGCACCAGCCTCAGTGTCATGTCCTGTGATATTTGTGGGTTATTATGGTGCTTGGTGCTCCTGCTCAGCCATCCAGCCCTCTGCACCTCTACAGCCAGCTACTCTCTCCATGATCTCCGTGCTCACCGGCTTACCGTCGCACCATGCTACCAGCCACCGTGCGCTACAGCTCCAGCACCCCCATCTCCGCGTCTCCAGGCGGGTACTCCATCCAGAGCTCGCAACTCCCTCACTATCTGTTTCCTCAAGTAATCAATAAATCACTCCCTCAACTAGTCCAAGCTTCAGTGTCCGCTTTTGGGTTCTAACTCTACCACCCAGCACAACACTCAGTGTGGAATGAGGGCCTGCGACTATTGTGCAAGCGCGCAGCTGAGGCAGTGTCGCTGTCAAATCTGTCCCTGGGAAAAGTAACGTTGTGCCCAACTGAAAAAGGAACTACATTTCGTTGCCGGATTTTCATTAGTAACGCATTACACTACTTTTTACCCCCCAAAAATAGTTCTGTTACTGTCATGCGTTACTTTGTAACCGTTTCCTTTTTACCTTGTAATGCGTTACACCCAACACTGGTGGTAGGTGAGGTCCAACATGAGACTGAAACAGTGGACTGGTATGTTTTTTAGACAGCTTGGTGTGATACCAGGGTGTATTCTTCAATCACTGTACAACTTCAGTCAGATTATAATTAAATCACAGCTCATTGTTTATACCCAGATGATGAGGGGTATACTGAACATCAACAATCAGCTGATAAAGATTTCATTTCAGCTGGTTGACAGAACAAGAGGAGGACCTCAAAGTTTCTCAGTTCTTTGTTCAGCTGATTGCATGAAGGTCGTAATAGTAGAACCTTACATATAATAAACCAGCTGGAATCAAACAGTTCTGTCATGAAGCTCCTCTGCAGTCAGTAGGAGCAGGCTTATAAATCAAAGTATCTTCTTTTGTGAAGTTCTTCATCACAGCTGTGTCTCATGAGTGAAAACACTACAGACTGTATCATCACATCCTGTTGAAGATTAACAGTGTGTGACTCCCTCTAGTGGATGTTGTGGAGTATTGTGTTGTCTTTGCTCCAAAGGTTTTTGTACAGAGTTTTGGTGTTTCCTGTCACTGTGGGCTGCAGAGCACAGTAGTACACAGCAGAGTCAGACAGCTGAAGCTTCTGGATCTTCAGAGGAACTGATTTTGAGGTAGAATTCACTTTGGATGAAAATCTCTCCTCATATTCCTTCTCTGTGTTCCCCGTACCAAACTGGGGGCGGCTCAGTATGAATTTAGGGCTGTTGTTTTCATCCTGTTTGTACCAGAAGAGATAATAACCTGTTCCACTGGTCTCAAATTTGCAGTCCAGTGTAACTGTGTCTCCTTCAGCAGCAATGACATCTCCTGTTGGCTGGATCACTCTGTCTGCTCCTTTACACTCTGAGGAAGAAGAGAACATGCAGAGGAAGAGATGAATCAATAAAGATGATTGATTAAAGGAGAACAATCAGTAGGTTTAAAGAGTTACCTAGCCAGAGAGTCAGAATCAGGATGTTTCTCAGCCAGTGTTTCATGTCTGCAGTGAGAGGGGAGGAGAGAGAGGAAGAACATTGATACTCTGATGGATCTGGGCCTTCACATCATTGGTCCTTCATCTGTATCATCTGTTGAGGAACTCTCTACATTTACATCTCATTTACATTTCATCTGTTCAGCTCAAATGTTCTTCATGATGACTGTAGCGGACCAAACACAGGAATATACCAAGAAACTACATTCTTTTATAGACATTTTGACGGTTTATTCAAAAGGCTCTTTGTGCCTGTGTTGTGTTAATTTACCGGATTATATATCCTCTCTTTTTTCATCAAGGTAACTTTTGAAGACTTTTTGGCTCCATGCATTCCAACTCTGCAGCCTTTCACTGAACACAACAAGACCAGTGAACACATGCTGTGTGTCTCCTCTGTGGACTCAGAAAGACCTTGTCTGAGCCTGGACTCATCATCCTGAAGAAGTGAGACCAGCTGCTTCACTGAACCGACTGTACAGAGGTCATCATCTGACTGTGTCCTGGCGGCAGAGTATCACAGAGTCTGCTCACCATGCTCGACGCTTTCCAGGAAGTGTGTCATCATCAGCCCGTCCATCACCACATTAATCAATCAATGGAGGTGGTGCCCCCTCTAACCACTGCTTAATAATATCTCATATATGTGTGAGAATCTTACACAAAAGATTTTTGATAAAACATCACTTTAAAGATATTTTTCTGTGAAAACAAATATTCAACATCAAACCAGGGATTTCTGACAAAATATTGACACTGAGAGAAATCTGGACGACCAACAAAACAGATGAACCTATAATGCTTTAGAGATCTCATAGATTATTTTCAGAATCTTTGAGATGTGAATTTTACATCATCAACATTGTCAGTGCTGCCATGTTAACCCTGGTGAAATGAGATTTAATGGTGTCTGTTTAGATTCTAAAGCTTTACCTCTCAATTCTGTCTGAGAGTGAAGTGATCCCAGATTGTAAAATCACATCCCTGTGAAGTTATTTCTCCAGTTTAGTTATACAATCTGCTGCTGGGTCACATTACATGGAAGCTATTGAGAAAAAAATCATAATTCTGCATATTCATATTCATAATAATTAGAGAAAGCAGTAAAACACAGTAAAAAACAGTGTGTCTCATTTGTTTAGTTCACTAGTACAACCTGCTGCTGGTTTGGAGTCACATGACATGGAAGGTAGTGAAAAAACTACAGTTATTTTGTATCAGTATATTTATGTTAATTAATTTAATGATGGTCCCTAAATCAGTCTCAGTGGTTCAGCGCGAGGCTCTGGGAGGTGAGCTAACATTCCTCCTGCTGCTAACACCGGGAGAACCTCAGTAAAGTCGCGTCTGAGACCCGAGTGAATATCTGTCGAATATCCAACCTACATAGAGTAGTGTTTAGCCTCAGAGTGTGGACAGCAGGTCTGAGGGGCTTCAGATGGCTCTGTCAAGTTTACATAGCTAGCTGCTAACAACTTTTAATGCAAACTAGCAACTGGGGTCTAATCAATGTAACGTTAATCCAACAAGTGCAATAATTTGCTCACGACATGGGGTAAACAGTAAAATCAGAGACGGTTCATAAAGGATCTAAAGAACATTTATTTGGTACTTGTTGTTATTATAGCCTAAGTTAGGCTGCCCAACTATAAAAATGTTGTTGTCTGCATCACATCTGGCTTCGATGAGTCGCCTGTTGCAGCCTTTGAATAAGTTGAAGAGGATTTCAGTCACTCAACTTAAAGGGTGACTAGTAGAAATTATACAAATAACAGTAATAGAAATAATAATCGATTTCAAGATAACTTAGGGTGTAGTGCTATCACTGTGTGCAACTTAAATTTGCCATTGGCCTGTGATATTAAACCTACAAAAATTATGTCTTTTGTTTGTTTTTTTTGAGGTGGTGGCACTGAAAATCCAGCAGCAGCAGCGTATCGCCACAGAAAGCATATAGGAGGAGCACTGCATCATGATCCCAGACTGTATGATCACATCCTGCTGCAGTTTAACAGTGTGTGACTCCCTCTAGTGGATGTTGTGGAGTATTGTGTTGTCTTTGCTCCAAAGGTTTTTGTACAGAATTTTGGTGTTTCCTGTCACTGTGGGCCTCACAGCACAGTAGAACACAGCAGAGTCTGTCACTGCAGCAGAGGAGATCTGCAGATACAGTTTGGTTTTATCTTCACTCACTTTTACAGACAGTCTATTGTTTGTGTCATTTTGTGTTCCCAAGTGAAAGATGAGGAACTCTGGTGGTTTTCCTGGATATTGTTGATACCAGTAAAACTGATCACTACCAGTTGCTTTTCTGGAGTATGTGTAGGACAGAGTAACAGTGCTGTCTTCTAAACTGGACTCTTCTTTCTTGGCTGGACTGAGTTCTTCACAGCTGACACCTAAAGGAAGAGAAATCTGTTTTATATTGTTTTTTTTAAAAAAACTCAAAAGAAATGAACTGCCTGCAGAAAACATTAGAATTTAACTTGACAGAATAAAAACACAATATAACATACCCGTTATAATGGAGAGAAACATCAGAGACAGCCCATAATAGTCCAGTGACAGCATGTTGAATAAAGGTAATGTTTCTGGTTTGTGTATTGAACTCTGCTGAATATGGAAGTTCCTCTCTCTTCTATAGTTCAGTAACAGCTCAGCTCCTCCCTGAATCTCTCCGTCTCCTCTTAGATCTGTATTTTCACCTCTTCTTCTTCCTCCTGGTTAACAGACTGAAGGCAGCAGTTTGTAACAGCTTTTAGCTGATGGTTTTATTTGTTGGTGATTTCGTTCTGATAGTAGTCACAGACCTGTTGCTCTGAGGATTTTAAGGATGGATAATCTTTTCAGGGTCTGTAAACACAATTATTCAGCCCAGTTTCACAGCAACATGTGTGACAGACCCATACCCTTCTACAGGACAGTGTGTGAGTGTGACAGTTTGTCTCACCTGCTGCAAAATGTAAAAATGCATCAAGGGGCAGTAATGTTTAAATCATTAGCAGGACGAGCGACCAGTGCCTACTCCTAATCGGTCACTGTGGTGGGTTGAGGGTCCATCTATCCAATCAACATGAGAAGGAGGTGCTCATCTCCCATAAATGGCTAATCTGTAACTGTCCCTCCTTGGGTCTTGTACTCCAAAATTACCTAAATGATCTCTCTATCCTTTTCTGGAGATGTACACGTTTAGATATCTTCCTCCATCTGATATAGGAGTCAGGCTCTGTTTTAGTAGTGGCCTTCTCTCCTGCTCACCTTTGACCCACACACAGCTGAATGCTGCCTCCAAGGTCCCTTGGAGCTGTGAGCCACATATTGTCTACATTCCTTAACTCACACAAGGAGGAACAGGTTCAATTTCAACTGAGTTAAATTAAAGGCCCCGAATGTGTTGCAGTCCAGATACCTCATTGTTGAGAAGGTGTAGTTTGTGTGTCTTTTTGAAACATGTGAAAGTTCTGATGTGATGGGGAATGTCATTTCATAACTGTGGTGGATGTATGAAATAAGGATTTCTGACAATAGTTGTTATTGTATGCAGGGACTGGAATGAGTGCCTGTGAGATTGACCTAGTGAGGCAAACTTATCTCATATCATGTGTCAGGAGAAGTGCAGCAAGTGTTGATGAAGTGTTGTTTTGAATCTGAAAATAAGATGTAATAGCGTGGCTGTGTATATAATCCTGAAAAGTCAAGGCGTTGGAGCGTGTGAGTTCAGTCCAATGGTGAAACCACTTTGGGAGGTTACTGTGGATCATATGAACTCAATAATACAGACGGACTATTGGTTCAGTAACCTCCTTAGTGGTAAGTGACCAGATTGGAAGGCAGTAGGAAATTGTTAAAAAACACAGTTGCGTGTAGCTACATTTCAGAAACAGAGATATAATCTAATCTTATTATACACATAAAGTTTCTGCATCAACTTATTGGTTAGTTTAGAAATGTGCTCACAGTATGTAAGATGTGAAAAAAGTAGCACACCAAGATATTTGTAGGACTTTGTGATGACAAGATCTTGGCTTGCAAAGGTGATAGGATCAGTGAAGTAAATACATTTTCTGGCAGAGTGAAAGTACATTCATCCAGTTCTCTTCACATTGGTGGTCTAATGCTTCTTTTTCAACCAGTCATGTGAGACCTGAAGATCAGACGATAATTTGGAATTTATGACATTTGGATTTCAGTCAGAGAGAAAAATCACAGTATCATCAGCAGACAGTAAACATTTTGAATATTTGCATACTTGAGGGAGATCGTTGATGTTTAAAATAAAAAGTAATGGTCCAAGAATGCTGCCTTGTGGAACACCCATATCACAGACTAAAGGTTGGGATGATGCTCGATCAATTTTGACAACTTGCGACCTGTTTCTCAGATAGGAAGAAAGCATTTCAATCACAAATGAAGACAGTTTAATAGAGTGAAGTTTGTTAAGCAGGATTTGATGGTTCACTGTGTCAAAATCTTCAGGAAAATCACTAAAAAAATTGCTCCAGTGATGTGACCTTTGTTCAGAGAGTCACCTTACATATAACAAACAGCTGGAAACAAACAGTTCTCTGTCATGAAGCTCCTCTGCAGTCAGTAGGAGGAGACTTGTAGGGGTGGGTAAAAATATCGATTCATCAATGCATTGCAATATATTTTTTCTCAATTCAATATCGATTCATAAAATCCTCTGAATCGATTCCGGCAAGCAGCGGCCACCGACCACCCGCTGTCCCTCACAGGACCTCTCAGTCCCCGCCTCCAGCAGCTTGAAGCGCCTCGCCCGCAACCTCGCTTGGGGGTCGGAGGGTGATGCGCCGCGAAAACACCGTTGGAGCTGCGGAGGCAGAAATCGAATCGAATCGTTAGCCCTAGAGACTTGTATGTCAAACTATCTTCATTTGTGAAGGTCTTCATCACAACTGTGTCTCATGGTTTGAAAACACTCCAGACTGTATCATCACATCCTGCTGAAGTTTAACAGTGTGTGACTCCCTCTAGTGGATGTTGTGGAGTATTGTGTTGTCTTTGCTCCAAAGGTTTTTGTACAGAGTTTTGGTGTTTCCTGTCACTGTGGGCTGCAGAGCACAGTAGTACACAGCAGAGTCAGACAGCTGAAGCTTCTGGATCTTCAGAGGAACTGATCTTAAGGTGGGATTCAGTGTGGATGAAAATCTCTCCTTATATTCGTCCTCTGTGTTCCCCGTACCAAACTTGAAGCGGCTCAGTATGAATTTGGGGCTGTTGTCTCCATCCAGTTTGTACCAGAAGAGATAATAATCTGATGAACTGCTGTTATATTGACAGTCAAGTGTTACTGCCTCTCCTTCAGCAGCAGTCACATCAAATCAAATCAAAAATCAAATCAACCTTTATTTATATGGCGCTTTTCATACAGAAAGTATCACAAAGTGCCTTACAGCAGAAAAAGAGAAACAGCAAATAAAATCAGGAGAAGAAGCTTAAAAGAACCCAACCCTCCCACCCCCATAGTCATGCACAGAGACACACACAAATATATACACACTCATACACACACTCACACCTACACACACAGCCACGCAGACACACAGACACACACACTCACACCTACACAAACGCTAGCTGTCACTACAGAGACATGGCTGGGCAGCGAGATCTGAGGCACAGAGGAAGCTTTAGGAAGCTACCTTTGGGGGGCCAACCACACTGGGAGAGATCCCAGTCCAAGGTCGCAGGGAGCCCCACCACAGAGACCACCCCAACCCGGGCAGACAGGAGGCCCCGCACCAAAGTGCAGAGCCCTCTAGTCGCCCAGGCTGGAACCGACCACGGGACAGCACCTCCCGCGGCCAGACCAGAGACAACTCCCAATCTGGCAGGCCCCCCTGAGGAAACACTGGAGATTAAAAACTGATACATCTCCTTCTGGCTGCAGCACGTTGTCTTGTTGTGCTCTGCATTCTGTAAAACAGCAACAAACAGTATCAGTGTGCTGTTAAAGAATCATGTCAGTGTTGGATCCATATCACAGAAACAGAGTTGTGTTCATACCGAGACACATAACAGCCAGCAGCACTGAGATGAACAGAGGCTGCATCATATGTGCAGTGTTGAGTAAGTGTGAGCTACAGCAAGTGTGAAGAAGGCTGTGATCTCTGTGTTCAGTCTTCATCAACACTCAGTTGGTGGATTAGAAGGAGGAGCCTGATCACAGTGACAGGGCTCATTCACAGCCCTGTGTTACTCCCTACTGACAACTTTACACTCTACACATGTTACTGCCACTCTGCTGTCAGAGTACAACTTGTCTTCTGTGTCCTCATCAGAGGACATATGTTCTGTTCAACAACTGCAGACTGCAGATTCACTTTGTTCCCTGATAAATAAAAGATAACTGTTGTGAAGCTGCTACGGCCCTTTAATATTTATCATCAGACAGATTACAAGCAGACTGAGGATGAATATTTGAACAACATTTGACTTTTTATGTCCTTTTCAGAAGGTTTTTCCCTCAACATAAATTGATAGGTTCATATATTTTGCTATTATGCTCTGCAGCCATGAGAGGTCAAATATCAAAAGGTGAATATTTACTGTTGATTCGATTAAAATGTTAATTAACAAACAATTCAGAGTTTAATTAGTTTGTTCAGAGTGTATCTCAACACTTTGAACAATGGAAGCAGCAGATTGTGTCCTGATGAACCACAGGCCACAAAGAGGATTTATTGAGTGATTCAGTGTCATTGTCTTTGTTTTCATGGTGTGTTGAGTTTGAAGCTTCATCCAGTTGGTTTGTCATTGATGTGGATTTGCTGCTCATGTGAATCCTCCCACAGTGTTTCATTAGCAGCTGTAACCACAGTGACTGTGATAAAACAGGAATTAGCAGAATCCATCTGATATGAAGCTGTGGTTTGAATACCACTTCCCTCCTCTTTGAAGAGTAGTCAGATATCTGTGTTCAGGTTTTTGTACAGCCTCTTCTACACTTTGTATCACTGTGTTTCTAGAGCACAGTAGTAGAGAGCTGTGTCTGCCAGGGTTAGCTCTCTGATGGTCAGTGTAGTTGATGTATCTGATGTTTGAGACTGATATCGATTATCAGGAATATAGTCCAGATGACTATATGATCCCTCTCCTTTCCTGAGTATAAACTGAGGGGCTTGAAGGTCAGAATGATGTCTGTACCAGTAAAGGAGAACATCATCATCACTTGTCTGATATCGACATGTGAGTTTGACAGATTGTCCTTCAATCACATTATTTATTCACTTCAACTCAACCAATCCATTTCTGTCTGTTGTCACAGCAGCTCTGTGTGGAATCTTTATTGGTTGATGTTTTGTTGTATTTGTCATCAGTCCAGTGACACTGGCTCAGACTGTAATGGGTTCATGGTGTGTGACTCCCTCTAGTGGATGTTGTGGAGTATTGTGTTGTCTTTGCTCCAAAGGTTTTTGTACAGAGTTTTGGTGTTTCCTGTCACTGTGGGCTGCAGAGCACAGTAGTACACAGCAGAGTCAGACAGCTGAAGCTTCTGGATCTTCAGAGGAACTGAGTTTGAGGTAGAATTCACTTTTGATGAAAATTTCTCCTCTTGTTCCTTCTCTCTGTTCCCTGTACTATACTTAGAGCGGCTCAGTATGAATTTGGGGCTGTTGTTTCCATCCTGTTTGTACCAGAAGAGATAATAATTTGTGTCACTGGTCTCAAAATAGCAGTCCAGTGTAATTGTGTCTCCTTCAGCAGCAATGACATCTCCTGTTGGCTGGATCACTCTGTCTGCTCCTTTACACTCTGAGGAAGAAGAGAACATGCAGAGGAAGAGATGAATCAATAAAGATGATTGATTAAAGGAGAACAATCAGTAGGTTTAAAGAGTTACCTAGCCAGAGAGTCAGAATCAGGATGTTTCTCAGCCAGTGTTTCATGTCTGCAGTGAGAGGGGAGGAGAGAGAGGAAGAACATTGATACTCTGATGGATCTGGCCATCACATCATTGGTCCTTCATCTGTATCATCTGTTGAGGAACTCTCTACATTTACATCTCATTTACATTTCAACTGTTCAGCTCAAATGTTCTTCATGATGATTGTAGTGGACTGTACACAGGAATATACGAAGAAACTAAATTCTTTCATCGACATTTTGATGGTTTAATCAAAAGTCTCTTTGTGCCTGTGTTGTGTTAATTTACAGGATTCCACTCTGCTGTCTGATGAGTTCTGGTAATAACTTTTAACACAATGACATAATGAAATGTCAGCATCACATGAGTGTATTTGATGTTAACCAGTATGGTTTACTTATGATTTGATACAGCCCTAGATTATAAAACTTTACAAGTCACGCCGTCTTACGGTCACTTTTCTCTTTTCGGCTCATCCTCTTGTCCTGACACTTGGCTTTTGCTCATAACACTTTTTGGGCTCTCTGTGTTGAAGCCCTCCTACTTGGACATACAGCTAACCAGCCTTTAGGGATGTGGGCTTCTGTTTTTCACTTTTTACTGAGAACAACCCAAAGCTCCAGAATGAACTCTGAACTGAGAAAAATGACTGCAAAGATTTTTAAAAGCCAGAAGCAAATGCTTGCTTGATGAATCATCATTCATTTTGTGATCCTCCTTATTTTTTTATCTATTTAATTTTGACTTTTGAAGACTTTTTGGCTCCATTCATCCAAAAAGTCTTTTAACACACGGTCTAGGGAGCCGAGCCTAACATAAATAACCGACACCAGAACACGGTGTAAGTTAAGAGAAGAATACAATTTATTACAAGACAACAGGTGCAATATGTACAGTGATAGGTGCAATAGTGATGAAGCGTGGCTTCAGGGTGAACCCAGGCCTAAAATAACATACAAAATACCGATCTAAACTCTGGAGCATGAAACTTAATAATCCCTACAGAAAACAAAAGAAACAAAAAGACAAGTGCTGAACCTAACTCCCTAACCTAATACCAAACACAGGAGAAAACACTACCTACTGCTTCCCTTAGCTCAGACACTCTTGCTCTGGTTTTACCCAGAGCACACGCACACTCACAAGCACTCCCGCACTCAGCCGAACAAACACACTCTAAGTTATTCACACACTAATTTCTCACAGTACAATTTGCACAGAGTCTCAGCTAGGTAGATGCGTTGGCAAAAACAATCCACACTCATCGTCGGGCAGCATCGGCTTTTTAAGTCCTCGCTGCCTGTGTTGGCCAATCCATCGCTGCCACGCCAGGAATGCGGAGCCAATGGGGTGCGGGAGCCACCCGATCTTTGGGGCGATATGAGCGCTCACTCTGGCTGAAAGAAAAACACACACTACAGACAGATGCCGGCGGGAGCCGTAACAGTCCACAAGAATAAAAGAAAGAAAAAAAAAATGCTCTGTACATGACATAAATAGAAAGCAAGGTATATGCAATGTATATGCACAGTGCAAACTATACTTGAAACAATAATAATCTATACAACTGTACAAGAAGTAAACAATTTCTATGAATGTGCAATGACAGAACCAAAATGTACACATAAGTGTGCAATGATAGAACCACAGGGAATATAAATAGATAAATAGACTTACAAGAACCTAAAATGCTTAGATGCAAGCATGTTATAAACTGAACAAAAACAGTAGTGAGATCAGAGATCTCTATGTCAGGCAGAGGTAAGAGAGTTGCTGAGTGGAGTGATGGCTTGTGGCAGGAAAGATTTCCTGAATCTGTTGTTACAGTAGTGAAGCTGAAGCAGCCTTCGGTCAGTGTCCTCCTCTCCACCACAGCCTCCAGAGTGTCCTGTTTACAGCCAATCACAGAGCCAGCCTTCCTGATCAGTTTGTTGAGTCTGTTGGTGTCGCTGGCTCCAATGCTGCTTCCCCAACAAACCACAGCAAAGAAAAGTACACTGGCCACCACAGACTGATAAAAGATCTCCAACATCTTGCTGCACACGTTGAAGGATCTCAGCTTCCTCAGGAAGTAAAGTCTGCTCATCCCCTTCTTGTAAACAGCTTCAGTGTTAGATCTCCAGTCCAGTCTGTGGTTGATGGTAACACCAAGGTACTTATAATCCTCCACATCCCTTCCCAGAATGCACAGAGGTTGGGAAGCCCTCCTCCTCTTCTTCCTAAAATCAATCACCATAATTTTATTCATTTATTTGAATCCTAACTTGGTAAATTCTTTTTATCACTCGTATTTGACACGTGCACACACACACACAATGTAGAGGAGATGAGCAAACGGGCTGCAACACATGCCAGGATGAATCCAAGTGGGACTTGAACTGGCGACCTCCAAGTCCCCAAGCCAAGTCCCTACGGACTGAGCTATTGCCGCAAAGTGAAGTTCAGCTGCAGGTGATTCTGTCCAGTCCACTCCACAAAGTCGTCCACCAGTGCCCTGTACTCCTCCTCCTGTCCCTCACTTATGCAACCAACAACAGCCGAGTCGTCAGAAAACTTCTGCAGGTGACACGACCCGGTGTTGTACTGAAAGTCAGTGGTTTATAAGGTGAACAGGAAAGGAGACAGTACAGTCCCCTGTGGAGCTCCTGTATCACTAACCACCACATCAGACAGAACACTGCCCATACGGACAAACTGTGGCCTGCCTGTCAGGTAGTCAGTAATCCAGGAGACAATGTAAGTGTCGACACCCATCACCCGCAGCTTCTCACCCAGTGACAGTGGCTGGATGGTGTTAACAGCACTGGATAAATCAAAGAATGTGTTTCTCACAGAGCTGCCACCACCATCTAGGTGCGTATGGGCTCGTTGCAGCAGGTAGATGACAGCGTCATCAACTCCCAAGTGGGGCTGGTAAACAAATTGCAGAGGGTCTAGCAGGGCTCTCACATGCAGCCTCAGGTGGGCCAAGACCAGTCTCTCCAGCACCTTCATGACGTAAGATGTGAGGGCCAGTGGTCGGTAGTCATTGAGGCCTGATGGTGTCCAACACAACAAGACCATGATGTAGATTTACAAACATCAAACAACAACTTGTTGACTCAGTATTGAAATCTAGAGGAATCTGGACGAACAACAAATTAGATTCATCTATGATACTTTATAGATTAATCTTGTCAAAGATCTGATTTCAACATCAAAAGTGTTTTCAGTGCTGCCCTGGTGAAATATACTTCAATGTTCAGAGTGAATATATTGTCAGTGGTATAAATTCTAAAGCTTTACATCTCATTATCATCCCAGACTGTATCATCACATCCTGCTGAAGTTTAACAGTGTGTGACTCCCTCTAGTGGATGTTGTGGAGTATTGTGTTGTCTTTGCTCCAAAGGTTTTTGTACAGAGTTTTGGTGTTTCCTGTCACTGTGGGCTGCAGAGCACAGTAGTACACAGCAGAGTCAGACAGCTGAAGCTTCTGGATCATCAATGGACCTGATTTTGAGGTGGAATCCAGTGTGGATGAAAATCTTTCCTTAAACTCATCTGGTGCGTTCCCCTCATCCCGTTGAATGCGGCTCAGTATGAATTTAGGGCTGTTGTTTCTATCCTGTATGTACCAGAACAGATATGGACTTGTGGCACTGGTCTCAAATGAGCAGTCCAGTGTAACTGTGTCTCCTTCAGCAGCAATGACATCTCCTGTTGGCTGGATCACTCTGTCTGCTCCTTTACACTCTGAGGAAGAAGAGAACATGCAGAGGAAGAGATGAATCAATAAAGATGATTGATTAAAGGAGAACAATCAGTAGGTTTAAAGAGTTACCTAGCCAGAGAGTCAGAATCAGGATGTTTCTCAGCCAGTGTTTCATGTCTGCAGTGAGAGGGGAGGAGAGAGAGGAAGAACATTGATACTCTGATGGATCTGGGCCTTCACATCATTGGTCCTTCATCTTTATCATCTGTTGAGGAACTCTCTACATTTACATCTCATTTATATTTCATCTGTTCAGCTCAAATGTTCTACATGATGATTGTAGCGGACAGAACACAGGAATATACGAAGAAACTAAGTTCTTTCATCAACATTTTGATGGTTTAATCAAAAGGCTCTTTGTGCCTGTTTTGTGTGAATTCAGAGGATTCCACTCTGCTGTCTGATGAGTTCTGGTCATAACATTTAACACATGCTGTCTTATGGTCTCTTGTCACTTTTCAGCTCGTCTTCTTGTCCTGACTTTTGGCTTTTGCTCATCACACTTTTAAGGCTCTCGGTGGTGAAGCCCTCCGTCTTCTACCTGCTGCTAACAACGACTGCAAATATTCTTAAAAGCCAGAAGCAAAGGCTTGCTTGAAGAATCATTATTGATTTTCTAATCCTCCTTATTTTTATCAAGTAAACATTGACTTTTGAAGACTTTTTGGCTCCATGCATTCCAACTCTGCAGCCTTTCACTGAACACAACAAGACCAGAGAACACATGCTGTGTGTCTCCTCTGTGGACTCAGATAGACCTTGTCTGAGCCTGGACTCATCATCCTGAAGAAGTGAGACCAGCTGCTTCACTGAACCTACAAGTTCACCTCATCATCAGCCCGTCCATCACCACATGACTTAATCAATGGGGGTGATTCCCCTTCTAACGACTGATTAATAATGTCTCATATGTGGTGAGAATGTTACACAGATGATATATTTTAGTTTTCATCCTAAACTCAGGTGAAACATCACATTTCATATTTTCTGTGATTACAAATGTGTTTTTTTTAACAAACATCCAACCAGGATTTGGTGATATAATACTGACATCTAAAATGTTCAATCTCGGATGATTTTTGCTTCTATTGATCCAAGAAACATATTTTGAATTATTGTTCATTCATTGTTTGTTTCATTCTGATGTTTTTTCAAACACATCAAACCAGGATTTAAACCAGTTTAACAGTGTGTGAGTCCCTCTAGTGGATGTTGTGGAGTATTGTGTTGTCTTTGCTCCAAAGGTTTTTGTACAGAGTTTTGGTGTTTCCTGTCACTGTGGGCTGCAGAGCACAGTAGTACACAGCAGAGTCTGTCACTGCAGCAGAGGAGATCTGCAGATGCATTTTGGTTTTATCACCACTCACTTCAGCAGACAGTCTATTGTCTTGATTTTTTAATATTTCTCCTGTTTCTGAGTGAGAAATAAGGAAATCTGGTGGTTTTCCTGGATGTTGTCGATACCAGAAGAAATAATCTCCAGCAGTTGCTTGTTTGGAGTATGTGTAGGACAGAGTAACAGTGCTGTCTTCTAAACTGGACTCTTCATTCTTGACTGGACTGAGTTCTTCACAGCTGACACCTAAAGGAAGAGAAACCTGTTTTATACTGTCAAGAATTCAAACATTTTACATGCTGCAAAATGCCACCTACCTGTTATAATAGAGAGAAACATCAGAGACAGCCCATAATAGTCCAGTGACAGCATGTTGAATAAAGGTAATGTTTCTGGTTTGTGTATTGAACTCTGCTGAATATGGAAGTTCCTCTCTCTTCTATAGTTCAGTAACAGCTCAGCTCCTCCCTGAATCTCTCCGTCTCCTCTTAGATCTGTATTTTCACCTCTTCTTCTTCCTCCTGGTTAACAGACTGAAGGCAGCAGTTTGTATCAGCTTTCAGCTGATAGTTTTACTTGTTGGTGATTTCTTTGAAATGAGAGTTACAGACCTGTAGTTATTCACTAAACATTTTAAGCCTAAAAGTAGCAGCTAAGTCTGGGAGACCTTAGAAGTAGTCCAGAGGACTCCTGACTCGCTAAGACTTGGTCACAGCAGAATGTTTTGATGACGCTAAATGACAGGGAATTATTAAAACGATGTTGGATGAACGGCAAAGGGATTAAAGTTGTGGTTGAGTTGGTGAGAGACGCAATAACGTTCCCAATCAACTGAAACAATCCAATAACGCCGGAGTTAAAATGTTTGGCAACACTCCCGTATTTGGCTACGGGGAAAATGCAGCTCTGCACACGGGACTAATATTACCTGGGGACCTCAAGTGATTTAGAAATTATCCCACCACGTCCGTGTTTTGTGCGGCGCATTCGCACAGGATAAGCGAAGTCTGTGTTTTAACTCGAATTTACTGACATTATCCCCCGGGGCGATCGCACCGGAGCCCTTGCTGGAGCAGCACAACAGTTAGATATGGATATTTTTAATATAATAACTGGTGAGCCTGTTGAAAGATGGAAAAATGTTCCTTACCGCATGCTGCCATGCATGTAATCCATCTAATCATCTTTCGAGATTTTGCTCTTCTGATGAGCCTCCTGAATTTGCACCCAAAATGCTGTCAAAACTTTCATTCATAATTCCCTCTGCAGCCTCCATAATTCTCGACCGGGAAAAAGGCAGAAAAAAGGTCGAAAACACAAAAAACCTTAAGAAAAACAAAAAACAACCCCAAATCACAGAGATGCCGATTTGCACGGGACTAATATTATCAAATGACCTCTGTGTTTGGTGAAATATGGGAGGTCATTTGTGGTGGAATTTTTAAATTACGGACATTCGCACGGGATTAAGATCACAGACGACCTCCGCAATTATTACAGATTATTGGAGGTCTCCAGGTTATACTAGTCCCGTGCGAATAGGGCTTTTGTCAATCGGAAAAACTTGCATTCCATCAATACACAAATTGTCTTTGACACATGTTACAATATACTGGACATTGTTGTGAAATGGCCCAGATGAACACACGATTCCCGAATTTTGATGGAGAGTGGTTTGACGCAGCTTTTCGAGCAAATGCCGCTTTTATTGGCAATTCACATTTTTCATCGCAATCTTCTAATTTGTCATTTTTGTCCGAAGCGTTTTTGTTTGGGGGGGGGGGGGCACTTCATTCTCCTCATAAATACATTTCTTTATCCAATATCTTTTCATAGGCTTTGTCATGGGCTTGTAGGCAGCTTCCTTATTTTCCCTTCATGCATTGCGTAGCCTAAATGACTTTTTTTAATGGGCTGCCCTGCCACTCAACAACCAATCACCATTGTCACCGCTTCTAAGTGCGTCCTTATAAAATGACATCATCCATAGCAACAGAGAGTTACTTCTAGTTTAGGAGTTCACTGTTTTCATAACTAAAAGTAGGTCTCAGCGGCTTTGTGAATTACTTTTAAGAAACGACTCCTACATAAAAACTTTTAGTCCGATTTAGGAGTACTCCTAACGTTAAGATAAAAGTCTTTGTGAATACGGGCCCTGAAGTAGAGACAGCATTATTCAGCCCAGTTTCACAGCAACACGTGTGACAGACCCACAGATCATCTAATGTTGAAGTCATTAGGAGGTCGAGCCACCAGTAAAGAACCAGAACATCCACATGAGGAGAAGATCAGGGTTGGTTTGGTGGTTCATTCAGAGGACTTTCAGACTTTCAAACAGGATTTAACCAGGATTCCAGCAGGTAGTGTAGTTACTGAGTTATGATGAAACCAGGTTTTCCTCCTTTGTCCAAGCAAGTCTTTTTGGTGCCTTTATTTTGGTAGACATGACATGTTTGTCAGTGGTAACTCGACCAGAGAAAGAGACTGTGTTGTTTTCACTGGTAGGTGAGGTCCAACATGAGAGTGACACTGTGGACTGTTGTGTTTGTTAGACAGCTTGGTGTGATACCAGGGTGTATTATTCAAGCACTGTACAACTTCAGTCAGATATAATGAAATAGCAGCTTATTGTCATATTTTATACTCAGATGATGAGGGGTACGCTGAACATCAACAATCAGCTGATGAAGATTTCATTTCAGCTGGTTGACAGAACAAGAGGAGGACCTCAAAGTTTCTCAGTTCTCGATTCAACTGATTGTATGAAGGTCCGAAATAGTAGAACCTTACATATAATAAACCAGCTGGAATCAAATAGTTCTGTAATGAAGCTCCTCTGCAGTCAGTAGGAGACTCATATCCTAAACACATCTTCATGTGTGAAGCTCTTCATCACAACTGTGTCTCATGAGTGAAAACACTCCAGACTGTATCATCACATCCTGCTGCAGTTTAAAAGTGTGTGACTCCCTCTAGTGGATTTTGTGGAGTATTGCGTTGTCTTTGCTCCAGAGGTTTTTGTACAGAGTTTTGGTGTTTCCTGTCACTGTGGGCTGCAGAGCACAGTAGTACACAGCAGAGTCAGACAGCTGAAGCTTCTGGATCTTCAGAGGAACTGATCTTAAGGTGGGATTCAGTGTGGATGAAAATCTCTCCTTATATCCGTCCTCTGTGTTCCCTGTACCAATCTTAAAGCGGCTTAGGATGAATTTGGGGCTGTTGTCTCCATCCTGTTTGTACCAGAAGAGATAATAATCTGTTGAACTGCTGTTATATTGACAGTCGAGTGTTACTGCCTCTCCTTCAGCAGCAGTCACATCTCCTTCTGGCTGCAGCACGTTGTCTTGTTGTGCTCTGCATTCTGTAAAACAGCAACAAACAGTATCAGTGTGCTGTTAAAGAATCATGTCAGTGTTGGATCCATATCACAGAAACAGAGTTGTGTTCATACCGAGACACATAACAGCCAGCAGCACTGAGATGAACAGAGGCTGCATCATATGTGCAGTGTTGAGTAAGTGTGAGCTACAGCAAGTGTAAAGAAGGCTGTGATCTCTGTGTTCAGTCTTCATCAACACTCAGTTGGTGGATTAGAAGGAGGAGCCTGATCACAGTGACAGGGCTCATTCACAGCCCTGTGTTACTCCCTACTGACAACTTTACACTCTACACATGTTACTGCCACTCTGCTGTCAGAGAACAACTTGTCTTCTGTGTCCTCATCAGAGGACATATGTTCTGTTCAACAACTGCAGACTGCAGATTCACTTTGTTCCCTGATAAATAAAAGATAACTGTTGTGAAGCTGCTGCGGCCCTTTAATATTTATCATCAGACAGATTACAAGCAGACTGAGGATGAATATTTGAACAACATGTGACTATTTATGTTCTTTTCAAAAGGTTTTTCATTCAATATAATTCGACAGTTTCATATATTTTGGTGATCTGCAGCAATGCAAATATGCTGAATATTTACTGTTGTTTTTTATGAAAATGTTAATTAACAAACAATTCAGAGTTTAATTAGTTTGTTCAGAGTGTATCTCAACACTTTGAACAATGGAATCAGCTGATTGTGTCCTGATGAACCACAGGCCACAAAGAGGATTTATTGAGTGATTCAGTGTCATTGTCTTTGTTTTCATGGTGTGTTGAGTTTGAAGCTTCATCCAGTTGGTTTGTCATTGATGTGGATTTGCTGCTCATGTGAATCCTCCCACAGTGTTTCATTAGCAGCTGTAACCAAAGTGACTGTGATAAAACAGGAATTAGCAGAATCCATCTGATATGAAGCTGTGGTTTGAATACCACTTCCCTCCTCTTTGAAGAGTAGTCAGACATCTGTGTTCAGGTTTTTGTACAGCCTCTTCTACACTTTGTATCACTGTGTTTCTAGAGCACAGTAGTAGAGAGCTGTGTCTGCCAGGGTTAGCTCTCTGATGGTCAGTGTAGTTGATGTTGGTGTTGTTTTAGACTGATATCGGATATCAGGAATATAGTCCAGATGACTCCATGATCCCTCTCCTTTCCTGAGTATAAACTGAGGAGCTTGAAGGTCAGAATCATGTCTGTACCAGTAAAGGAGAACATCATCATCACTTGTCTGATATTGACATGTGAGGTTGACAGATTGTCCTTCTGTTCCACTGACTTCATCTTTTTCAGGAGAGATGCTGTCTCCAGCTATTAGTCCTGGAAAAAGTGTAGAAAATGAAGCCATTAGACTAACATTGTTCATGAGGCTGAGAGGAGAAGACAGTGGAAAATATCAAGTGTACAGTGTTACTCTGTGCTCCTTCACAGTCGCATACAAACAATATCATTCAATGAACATCCATTTTGTCAATCTGATGAAAACATGAGGAGCATTGACTCTGTCAGAGCAAAGACATGAGAAAAGTGATGAAATCCAGGTTGTGTATATGTGGTTAATGCAGCAGGTTCAACAACACTTAAATTCCTGTTGTGTTCCAAAACTCACCTGTAAAGTGACAGAAGAGTAAAAAGAAGTAAAGCAACATGTCTTTGGATTTATTAAAGCCAGACAGACAGCAGATGAGCAGTGTGCTTCCACTGCAGCACAATGAGGAAGGAATGATGTCATTGGTTGAGTTGAGGCTAAATGGGCGGGGCCAATCAGCTCTTCACATTATTTATTCACTTCAACTCAACCAATCCATTTCTGTCTGTTGTCACAGCAGCTCTGTGTGGAATCTTTATTGGTTGATGTTTTGTTGTATTTGTCATCAGTCCAGTGACACTGGCTCAGACTGTAATGGGTTCATGGTGTGTAACTCCCTCTAGTGGATGTTGTGGAGTATTGTGTTGTCTTTGCTCCAAAGGTTTTTGTACAGAGTTTTGGTGTTTCCTGTCACTGTGGGCCTCACAGCACAGTAGTACACAGCAGAGTCTGTCACTGCAGCAGAGATGATGTTCAGATCCACACGTTTGTCTGCTTTGTTGATGTCAGCTGAGAACTCAGAGTCAGTTGGATGAATGATTCCTCCCTCTGTGATGTAGAGCAGGAACTCTGGTCTGGATCTCTGGTATTGTCTGTACCACTGGATATTGTCAATAGCACCCTCATATTTACAGGTCAGGTTGATGTTTCTTCCCTCTTCAACACGTTCTTCACTTCTTTCTGGCTTTATGCTGTTCATGGAACCCAGCGCTGCAAAATGAGTGTTATTCATGTTAGTCGTCTGTAACATTGTGACATCAAGAGACTCAACAGACCTTCTTTAACAAACCAAATGTTCTTTTCTATCGTGTATATTGTTACCGTCCACAGATACAGCTGCAGTTATTAAAGGAGACCAAATATGTGGTTCAGACAGCAGGTTAATGAGACTTTGATCTCTGTTCCAACACTTACCTATAAAGTGAGAGAAAAGTATAAAGAGGTAGAGCGACATGTCTTTAGAGTTGTTCAAGTCAAACAGACAGCAGATGTCAGCTCTTCTCCTCAACATCAAGCTGATTGTGCTTTTAGTTCCTCAAACACTTCTGCTCCAGAGACAGAAATCATCTCATTGGTTCAGTTGAAGGTCAGTGGGTGGAACCAAAGAAAGAAAAACCTTTTTAGAGATTCTCTGCCTCCTCAAGTTCAGTTGAGCCAGTGAGGTGATTTGTGAATCCAGCTGTTCAGAGAAATGTTGACTGAATGTCCAGTTTCAGTCCTTCACAGCTCTGTGAGACCGAGGCAGGTGACAGGAGAAGGAAGCTTTGATCACCTCAACATTTAGTCTTTACTCTGGAAACATGGAGACTGATTCATAGATCCTTTAAACACAGTGAAGAAATACTAATATTAATATTTAATTCTAGCAATGATCAGTTTAAAGCTCCAGACATTCTGAAGGTGGAGAATGAACTTCCATGCTTTGCTTCCCTTGTTTCACCGCAGTGTGTCAGAGTGGGTGGGCAGATAAAGCTGTATTGTGCATCACTGTCAGTAACATGACAAAAGGTGGAATTAATCAAAACGTGTTTCATCAGCAGTCCTTACACTTGTTTGCAAAATATTGTATGTCATTTATTAACATATATCGTTTTACATAATTCACTTCCAGGCTGAATGCCATTAATTTCTAAGATTCTAAGTAATAACCTTGACATCCTGATTTTGATGTACTTTTCAATATTCATCAGTTATACAGGACGATTCTCAGCTTTTAGCTCAGTTCTCAGAGGATTTGTTGTCTGACAGTGTCCAATTTATGTAAAGACATCGTTGACGCAGTAACCGTCCAACAGAACTGACTGATCATTAACCAGTCACAGCTCTGAAATGTCATGTTTATTTGTTGTTCACACAGTTAGCATCTATGTTGAAGGCATTTTGACTCCTCTACAGACTTTACACTCAAATAGATTTGTTTTTTAAATATTTTCTTTCTATTTTAGGTTTTCTTTTCAAATCTGATGAGCCTAGTGAAATGATGGCAAGAGTGTTGCCATGGTTACAAGGGCAAAATGCAGGTGAGTGTTCAGTGTGTGTAGTTTGATTTTTAAATCATTTCCTCATCAGTGAAAACTCTCCAGACTGTATCATCACATCCAGCTGCAGTTTAACAGTGTGTGACTCCCTCTAGTGGATGTTGTGGAGTATTGTGTTGTCTTTGCTCCAAAGGTTTTTGTACAGAGTTTTGGTGTTTCCTGTCACTGTGGGCTTCACAGCACAGTAGTACACAGCAGAGTCTGTCACTGCAGCAGAGGAGATCTGCAGATGCATTTTGGTTTTATCATCACTCACTTTGACAGACAGTCTATTGTTTGTGTCATTTTGTGTTCCCAAGTGAGAGATGAGGAACTCTGGTGGTTTTCCTGGATATTGTCGATACCAGAAGAAATAATCTCCAGCAGTAGCTTGTTTGGAGTATGTGTAGGACAGAGTAACAGTGCTGTCTTCTAAACTGGACTCTTCATTCTTGACCGGACTGAGTTCTTCACAGCTGACACCTAAAGGAAGAGAAATACGTATTATCCATCCATCCATCCATTTTCTTCCGCTTATCCGGGGCCGGGTCGCGGGGGCAGCTGCCTGAGCAGGGACACCCAGACTTCCCTCTCCCCGGATACTGCCTCCAGCTCTTCCGGGAGGACCCCAAGGCGTTCCCAGGCCAGCTGAGTGACATAGTCACACCAGCGTGTCCTGGGTCTTCCTCGGGGTCTCCTCCCGGAGGGACATGCCAGGAACACCTCCCGAGGGAGGCGTCCCGGGGGCATCCGAAACAGATGCCCGAGCCACCTCAGCTGGCTCCTCTCGATGTGGAGGAGCAGCGGCTCTACTCTGAGCTCCTCCCGGGTGACAGAGCTCTTCACCCTATCTCTAAGGGAGCGCCCTGCCACCCTGCGGAGGAAACTCATTTCGGCCGCTTGTATCCGGGATCTTATTCTTTCGGTCATGACCCAGAGTTCATGGCCATAGGTGAGGGTCGGAACGTAGATTGACTGGTAAATCGAGAGCTTCGCCTTTCGGCTCAGCTCTCTCTTCACCACGACAGACCGATACAAAGACCGCATTACTGCGGCCGCTGCACCGATCCGTCTGTCAATCTCACGCTCCGTCCTTCCCTCACTCGTGAACAAGACCCCAAGATACTTAAACTCCTCCACTTGAGGCAGGAACTCTCCTCCCACCTGGAGGGAGCAGGCCACCTTTTTCCGGTCGAGAACCATGGCCTCGGATTTGGAGGTGCTGATTCTCATCCCAGCCGCTTCACACTCGGCTGCAAACCGCCCCAGGGCATGCTGGAGGTCCCGGCTCGAAGGAGCCAACAAGACCACGTCATCCGCGAAAAGCAGAGACGAGATCCATTGGCTCCCGAACCAGATCCCCTCCGGCCCGTGGCTGCGCCTAGAAATTCTGTCCATAAAAGTAATGAACAGAACCGGTGACAAAGGGCAGCCCTGCCGGAGTCCAACATGCACTGGGAACAGGTCTGACTTACTGCCGGCAATGCGAACCAGGCTCCTGCTCCGGCAGTACAGGGACCGCACGGCCCTTAACAGAGGGCCCCCGACCCCGTACTCCCGGAGCACCCCCCACAGTATGCCACGAGGGACACGGTCGAATGCCTTCTCCAAGTCCACAAAACACATGTGGACTGGTTGGGCAAACTCCCATGAACCCTCGAGCACCCTGCGGAGGGTATAGAGCTGGTCCAGTGTTCCACGGCCAGGACGAAAACCGCATTGTTCCTCCTGGATCCGAGGTTCGACTATCGGCCGAATTCTCCTCTCCAGTACCCTGGAATAGACTTTCCCGGGGAGGCTGAGGAGTGTGATCCCCCGATAGTTGGAGCACACCCTCCGGTCCCCCTTTTTAAATAGGGGGACCACCACCCCGGTCTGCCAGTCCAGAGGCACTGTCCCCGACTGCCACGCGATGCTGTAGAGACGTGTCAGCCAAGACAGCCCCACAACATCCAGAGACTTGAGGTACTCAGGGCGGATCTCATCCACCCCCGGTGCTTTGCCACTGAGGAGCTTACGGACTACCTCAGTGACTTCGGCTTGGGTGATGGATGGGTCAACCTCTGAGTCCCCAGCCTCTGCTTCCTCAATGGAAGGCGTGTCAGTGGGATTGAGGAGATCCTCGAAGTATTCCTTCCACCGCCCGACGATGTCCCCAGTCGAGGTCAACAGCTCCCCACCTCCACTGTAAACAGTGTTGGTGGAGGACTGTTTCCCCCTCCTGAGGCGCCGGATGGTTTGCCAGAATTTCTTCGAGGCCGACCGGTAGTCCTTCTCCATGGCCTCCCCGAACTCTTCCCAGACCCGAGTTTTTGCTTCCGAGACTGCCCGTGCTGCCGCACGCTTGGCCTGCCGGTACCCGTCAGCTGCCTCAGGAGTCCCCCGGGCCAGCCAGGCCCGGTAGGACTCCTTCTTCAGCTTGACGGCAACCCTTACTTCCGGGGTCCACCACCGGGTTCGGGGATTGCCGCCGCGACAGGCACCGGAGACCTTACGGCCACAGCTCCGGACAGCCGCGTCAACAATGGAGGTGGAGAACATGGTCCATTCGGACTCTATGTCCCCAGCCTCCCTCGGGATCTGGTCAAAGCTCTCCCGGAGGTGGGAGTTAAAGATCTCCCTGGCAGAGGGTTCTGCCAAACGTTCCCAGCAGACCCTCACGATACGTTTGGGCCTGCCAGGTCTGTCCAGCTTCCTCCCCCGCCAGCGGATCCAACTCACCACCAGGTGGTGATCAGTTGACAGCTCAGCCCCTCTCTTCACCCGAGTGTCCAAGACATACGGCCGGAGGTCAGATGACACGACCACAAAGTCGATCATTGATCTCCGGCCTAGGGTGTCCTGGTGCCACGTGCACATATGGACACCCTTATGCTTGAACATGGTGTTAGTTATGGACAAACTGTGACTAGCACAGAAGTCCAGTAACAAAACACCACTCGGGTTCAGATCGGGGAGGCCGTTCCTCCCAATCACACCCCTCCAGGTAACACTGTCATCGCCCACGTGGGCGTTGAAGTCCCCCAGGAGAACGACGGAGTCCCCGGTTGGAGCACTCTCCAGTACCCCTCCCAGGGACTCCAAGAAGGCCGGGTACTCTGCACCGCTGTTCGGCCCATAAGCCGAGACAACGGTGAGAGCCCTATCCCCGACCCGAAGGCGCAGGGAAACGACCCTCTCGTTCACCGGGGAGAACTCCAACACATGGCGGCTGAGCTGGGGGGCTATAAGCAAGCCTACACCAGCTCGCCGCCTCTCGCCGCGGGCAACTCCAGAGTGGAAGAGAGTCCAGCCTCTCTCAAGGAGTTGGGTTCCAGAGCCCATGCTGTGCGTGGAGGTGAGACCGACTATTTCTAGTCGGTACCGCTCAACCTCCCGCACCAGCTCAGGCTCTTTCCCCCCCAGTGAGGTGACATTCCATGTCCCCATGGCTAGAGTCACCATCCGGGGATCGGGCCGCCGGGGCCCCCGCCCACGACTGCCACCCATATCCCTCTGCACCGGCCCCTTCTGAACCCTCCCGCGAGTGGTGAGCCCACGGGAGGGCGGGCCCACGTTGCTCGTTCGGGCTGCGCCCGGCCGGGTCCCGTGGGCAGAGACCCGGCCACCAGGCGCTCGCCTGCGAGCCCCAACCCCGGGCCTGGCTCCAGGGTGGGGCCCCGGTGACGCCGATCCGGGCGACGTGCACGTCCTTGGTAGTATGACTTTCATCAGGGGCGAGTGAACCGATCTTAGTCTGACCCGTCACCTAGGACCTGTTTGCCTTGGGAGACCCTACCAGGGGCATTAAGCCCCGGACAACATAGCTCCTCGGATCATTCAAAAATACGTATTATATCACGTAAAAAAAAAATGAACAGCCTTCAGGAAACATTAGAATTTAACTAAAACAATAATAAAAGCATAATGTAACATACCTGTTATAATAGTGAGAAACAGCGACAGCCATAATAGTCCAGTGACAGCATGTTGAATAAAGGTAATGTTTCTGGTTTGTGTATTGAACTCTGCTGAATATGGAAGTTCCTCTCTCTTCTATAGTTCAGTAACAGCTCAGCTCCTCCCTGAATCTTTCAGTCTCCTCTTAGATCTGTATTTTCTCTCCTCTCTCTCACACTTCCTCGACCTTCAGCTCTGAAATGACGCTGGTGGCTAAAGTCACCATCATATAAATCATGTTTCTCTCATGTTGTACTCATAATATCCTCTTCATGACTACAGTGCATGTGGCTCATGTACCCAGAGAAGTCATCTGGTCCACATGATCTCAAACACTAACAGTTCAGTCAGCCAACGTCTGCTGAATATGACACTTCTTGTTAAAGGTTACAGTGAGTGATCTTCACATCAAACTCTTTTCAGACACTCCAGTTTCTCCACCAGTCAGGACAGAAACCTTTTGCAGCTCAGATTAAAGCTGTTACAGAGTCATCAAGTGGTCAGCCAGAATCAGCACACCGAAGCATTAAAGATGTTTTTGAAACTTCATCTACTCCTGCAGCATCCTCCAGTTATTATCTGCTGATCTGTGTGTTCAGTACTTTTTTGGGTTGAACGTTCTTCTTCTGTGTTGTTTCAACACCTCATCACATGTCTGAAATATTCCATTTACAGAAGCAATTAACTGTCAATTGTCCCTCAAACAAAGAAAAGACCACCTGGATGTTGAGAGGAAGTCTAGTTTATTGGTGCAGTCCAACATCCACTGATGGGCTTCACAGGCCAACATCATCAACAACAAGTGAAAACTCCCCCAGTCTGTCCTGCCTCAACATGTGGAGAACTGGTTGATGGCTCAGTACAGGACATTAGGGAGACACTCTCAGCTTAAACTGATACATAATAAAATGTACATTCATTAACCAGTCTGAGGGCTTACAGAAAGTCCAGTATCAGTTCTTAATGTCATTACAATACCAGAATAAGGTTAACTAAAGTTCAGTCAGAGCAGCTGTGGCTCAGGAGGTAATGGAGGTCAAAAGGTTGTTGGTTAAATCCCCAACTTCTCTTCTGTACATGGTGACAGTTCTTTGAGCAAGACACACTGCAGTGCATTTGTTATTGAACTCGTGTCAGATGAACTGAGGATAGTGTCTTCCTTTTTGATTTTATCGTCAGTGAAAACACTCCAGACTGTATCATCACATCCTGCTGCAGTTTAACAGTGTGTGACTCCCTCTAGTGGATGTTGTGGAGTATTGTGTTGTCTTTGCTCCAGAGGTTTTTGTACAGAGTTTTGGTGTTTCCTGTCACTGTGGGCTGCAGAGCACAGTAGTACACAGCAGAGTCAGACAGCTGAAGCTTCTGGATCTCCAGAGGAACTGATCTTGAGGTGGGATTCAGTGTGGATGAAAATCTCTCCTTATATTCGTCCTCTGTGTTCCCTGTACCAGTCTTAAAGCGGCTCAGCATGAATTTGAGGCTGTTGTCTCCATCCTGTTTGTACCAGAAGAGATAATAATTTGATGAACTGCTGTTATATTGACAGTCAAGTGTTACTGCCTCTCCTTCAGCAGCAGTCACATCTCCTTCTGGCTGCAGCACGTTGTCTTGTTGTGCTCTGCATTCTGTAAAACAGCAACAAACAGTATCAGTGTGCTGTTAAAGAATCATGTCAGTGTTGGATCCATATCACAGAAACAGAGTTGTGTTCATACCGAGACACATAACAGCCAGCAGCACTGAGATGAACAGAGGCTGCATCATATGTGCAGTGTTGAGTAAGTGTGAGCTACAGCAAGTGTAAAGAAGGCTGTGATCTCTGTGTTCAGTCTTCATCAACACTCAGTTGGTGGATTAGAAGGAGGAGCCTGATCACAGTGACAGGGCTCATTCACAGCCCTGTGTTACTCCCTACTGACAACTTTACACTCTACACATGTTACTGCCACTCTGCTGTCAGAGAACAACTTGTCTTCTGTGTCCTCATCATAGGACATATGTTCTGTTCAACAACTGCAGACTGCAGATTCACTTTGTTCCCTGATAAATAAAAGATAACTGTTGTGAAGCTGCTGCGGCCCTTTAATATTTATCATCAGACAGATTACAAGCAGACTGAGGATGAATATTTGAACAACATGTGACTTTTTATGTTCTTTTCAAAAGGTTTTTCATTCAATATAATTCGACAGTTTCATATATTTTGGTGATCTGCAGCAATGCAAATATGCTGAATATTTACTGTTGTTTTTTATGAAAATGTTAATTAACAAACAATTCAGAGTTTAATTAGTTTGTTCAGAGTGTATCTCAACACTTTGAACAGTGGAAGCAGCTGATTGTGTCCTGATGAACCACAGGCTACAAAGAGGATTTATTGAGTGATTCAGTGTCATTGTCTTTGTTTTCATGGTGTGTTGAGTTTGAAGCTTCATCCAGTTGGTTTGTCATTGATGTGGATTTGCTGCTCATGTGAATCCTCCCACAGTGTTTCATTAGCAGCTGTAACCACAGTGACTGTGATAAAACAGGAATTAGCAGAATCCATCTGATATGAAGCTGTGGTTTGAATACCACTTCCCTCCTCTTTGAAGAGTAGTCAGATATCTGTGTTCAGGTTTTTGTACAGCCTCTTCTACACTTTGTATCACTGTGTTTCTAGAGCACAGTAGTAGAGAGCTGTGTCTGCCAGGGTTAGCTCTCTGATGGTCAGTGAGGTTGATGTTTCTGATGTTTGAGACTGATATCGATTATCAGGAATATATTCAGCTGTCACCTCCTTTGCTCCTTTACTGAGTATAAACTGAGGAGCCTGAAGGTCAGAATGATGTCTGTACCAGTAAAGGTTGACATAATCTGTTGTTGTCTGATATTGACATTTGAGGTTGACAGATTGTCCTTCTGTTCCACTGACTTCATCTTCTACAGGAGAGATGCTGTCTCCAGCTATTAGTCCTGGAAAAAGTGTAGAAAATGAAGCCATTAGACTAACATTGTTCATGAGGCTGAGAGGAGAAGACAGTGGAAAATATCAAGTGTACAGTGTTACTCTGTGCTCCTTCACAGTCACATACAAACAATATCATTCAATGAACATCCATTTTGTCAATCTGATGAAAACATGAGGAGCATTGACTCTGTCAGAGCAAAGACATGAGAAAAGTGATGAAATCCAGGTTGTGTATATGTGGTTAATGCAGCAGGTTCAACAACACTTAAATTCCTGTTGTGTTCCAAAACTCACCTGTAAAGTGACAGAAGAGTAAAAAGAAGTAAAGCAACATGTCTTTGGATTTATTAAAGCCAGACAGACAGCAGATGAGCAGTGTTCTTCCACTGCAGCACAATGAGGAAGGAATGATGTCATTGGTTGAGTTGAGGCTAAATGGGCGGGGTCAATCAGCTCTTCACATTATTTATTCACTTCAACTCAACCAATCCATTTCTGTCTGTTGTCACAGCAGCTCTGTGTGGAATCTTTATTGGTTGATGTTTTGTTGTATTTGTCATCAGTCCAGTGACACTGGCTCAGACTGTAATGGGTTCATGGTGTGTGAGTCCCTCTTGTGGATGTTGTGGAGTATTGTGTTGTCTTTGCTCCAAAGGTTTTTGTACAGAATTTTGGTGTTTCCTGTCACTGTGGGCTTCACAGCACAGTAGTACACAGCAGAGTCTGTCACTGCAGCAGAGGAGATCTGCAGAATCACACCACGTTTTTCTTCAGACAGTTTAGTCGAGAACTTTGTGTCTGATTTTAGAGACTCTGCAGGTCTTGTAACATTCAGCCCTGAGATGAAGAGCAGAAACTCTGGTGGTTTTCCTGGATATTGTCGATACCAGAAGAAATGATCATAGCCATCAGCTTGTTTGGAGTATGTGTAGGACAGAGTAACAGTGCTGTCTTCTAAACTGGACTCTTCATTCTTGTCTGGACTGAGTTCTTCACAGCTGACACCTAAAGGAAGAAATAACTCTGTAACTTCCTGATGTAAATATTTCATCACTGAAGCTCTTGTAAAGTGAATTATGTCACCTACCTGTTATTGTGAGCAGAAATAAAGTGACAGACAGACTGAAGTTCACTGACAGCATCTTAAAGATCAAGACAATCTGTTTTTGTATGAAACTCCACTGTGAGAGTTTGTCTTTTCTGAACTTGAGTCTCAGTTTCTCTCCCCCCTTAATCCCTCCCTCCTTCCTCTCACAGCTCTGACAGATAGTGTGTTTGTCACTGTTGTGCTGCTGTTATTCACTAACTTCCATCATTTCCATCTGGTAAGAAGCAGCTGATGAGGTAGCACTGATTTACACCTGACAGCACATGTGAAGGTCCTGACCCGGCTCAGTCTTTAATCTGACAATGTGCTCCCCTTCACTTCCACATGACAACCATATTAATGACTGATTGGAAACTTGTCTCAAACAATACTGTTCACATTATTGTGTCCCATGTGAGGACCAGTCAAATCATGAGAGTCCTGTACAAACATAAATCACCTACAAAGTTGATTTTCAGCTCCAACCAGAAAGATTGTTTCCATCTGTCAGACTGTCTCTTCTGAAGTCTCATGGTTGATCATTATTGTTCATCAATCAGTCTGATTTTGTTGGTCAGTTGTTTCATGTGCCATGTATGTGTTACAAATACTTTTAATTTATAGACTGGATCTTATATATTCCACCCACAGTGAAGTTAGTTTTAGGTTGGATGTTGGACAGACATTGTCTCTGGATCCAGCAGCGTCAGTTTGTCCCGGTGTTGGCAGTCAGAGGACGTTAGCTGACCTCTGAAACACAGAGGTTTCACTCAGGGTCCGTCAATAAATTACTGTCTGACTGAAACAAAGTTCATGGTATTTTCAGTACCTTCCTACTGGATTGATCTTATTATTATTATGGATGAAAATGTTCATATCATATTTTTTATTAAAATATGTTATTCATGATATTAATATTGTCTTTAGACTCAGCATGTTTTATCATTTGTTTCCAGGTCACATGACAAAAAATGCTGATTTGTCATAGTAATAATATAATTTGGTTTGATTTTGCATCAGTGGGTCACATGACATGAACTCTGCTGAAATGAATCTCAATTTATAATTAGTATTATTTAATGTAATATATGACTAGCAGTATAACTCAATGACAGCAGGTGTGTCCTCATCATCCAGAGAGGTAAAACAATTCATCGTTGGTTTGGAGTCACTGTGTTAGCAGCTGTAACCACAGTGACTGTGATAAGACAGGAATTAGCAGAATCCATCTGATATGAAGCTGTGGTTTGAATACCACTTCCCTCCTCTTTGAAGAGTAGTCAGATATCTGTGTTCAGGTTTTTGTACAGCCTCTTCTACACTTTGTATCACTGTGTTTCTAGAGCACAGTAGTAGAGAGCTGTGTCTGCCAGGGTTAGCTCTCTGATGGTCAGTGAGGTTGATGTTTGTGTTGTTTCAGACTGATATCGATTGTTAGGAATGTACTGCTGACCCCTATATGATCCCTCTCCTTTCCAGAGTATAAACTGAGGAGCCTGAAGGTCAGAATGATGTCTGTACCAGTAAAGTCTAGGATAATTTGCTGTTGTCTGATATTGACATCTGAGGTTGACAGATTGTCCTTCTGTTCCACTGACTTCATCTTTTTCAGGAGAAATGCTGTCTCCAGCTATTAGTCCTGGAAAAAGTGTAGAAAATGAAGCCATTAGACTAACATTGTTCATGAGGCTGAGAGGAGAAGACAGTGGAAAATATCAAGTGTACAGTGTTACTCTGTGCTCCTTCACAGTCACATACAAACAATATCATTCAATGAACATCCATTTTGTCAATCTGATGAAAACATGAGGAGCATTGACTCTGTCAGAGCAAAGACATGAGAAAAGTGATGAAATCCAGGTTGTGTATATGTGGTTAATGCAGCAGGTTCAACAACACTTAAATTCCTGTTGTGTTCCAAAACTCACCTGTAAAGTGACAGAAGAGTAAAAAGAAGTAAAGCAACATGTCTTTGGATTTATTAAAGCCAGACAGACAGCAGATGAGCAGTGTTCTTCCACTGCAGCACAATGAGGAAGGAATGATGTCATTGGTTGAGTTGAGGCTAAATGGGCGGGGCCAATCAGCTCTTCACATTATTTATTCACTTCAACTCAACCAATCCATTTCTGTCTGTTGTCACAGCAGCTCTGTGTGGAATCTTTATTGGTTGATGTTTTGTTGTATTTGTCATCAGTCCAGTGACACTGGCTCAGACTGTAATGGGTTCATGGTGTGTGTAGTGTCTGGCAACTCACGTTGTGTAAACGTAATGACGTCAGGGTACGTGATGTATACTGGGAACGGGAGAGAAGTCAATAAAGAGCATGGTGATGACTGCCCAAGCGGAGTATGAGTATTAATGCCTTTAAGAAGTTGAGAAACACTACAAATGGCGACGAGGATCTAAAATGGTACGCGGAGAAAGCAGAACCAGTTGAAAATAAAGTTGAATCTGACGAGGAGGAAGAAGAAAAGTGAACGGACCGTGAACATGGCGCTACCGACGGTAACTCCCTTTGATGTGTTGAGCGATTCAGCTAATGTTGGCGTCCGCTGGCAAAAGTGGCTAAATAGTTTTAAACTCTATTTAGTGGCGTCGGGAATCCGCGACGATGCACGGAAAAGGGCTTTGTTGCTACATTTAGCAGGAGCTGAAGTCCAAGACATCTTCTTCACTATGGATGAAACTGCAGGCGACGGTGGCTATGACGGTGCAGTAAACAAGCTGAATGCCTATTTTACACCGCAGAAAAATATCCCCTATGAAAGACACGTGTTCAGACAAGCAGAGCAAACACAAGGAGAGTCCATTGACAGTTTTGTGCGTAGATTAAAGAAGCTTGCAGCTACATGTGAGTTTGGGGACAACAGAGATGATTTCATACGTGATCAAGTGATTGATAAATGCTCGTCAAACACACTGCGCAGACGCTTGCTGCGACAGAAAGATTTAAAACTCCCAGAGCTCCAAGAAATTGCAAGAGTGATGGAGACAGCAGATTATCAAGCTGAAAGGATGGAAAAATTAACAGTTAATGCTGTGGAAAAGAAATGTGACAAAAGTAGAGATATATCTGTAAGAT
The DNA here is from genome assembly GCF_900880675.1 of Sparus aurata. NCBI lineage: Eukaryota > Metazoa > Chordata > Actinopteri > Spariformes > Sparidae > Sparus > Sparus aurata. Next base: position 46,953 of record NW_022045128.1, on the reverse strand, counting down.
CCAGATTCTCCAAAAGCCAAAGTCAGTCACCACGTGATGAGCACGGCATCAAGTGTTACAGGTGTGGGCGTACAGGACACATGAGCCGTGAGTGCACAGTGACAAAGAACAAAAAGTGCAATAACTGTGGGAAAGAAGGACATTTCGCAAAGATGTGTAAGACAAAGAAAACACATAAAGTAAACAGAGTCACAACCACAGTAACACACCAAGGACCCAGCGACAGTGAAGATGACTATGTGTTTACAGTAAATAAGTGTGCTGCTGAGGGAACACTGTCCATATTAATAAATGACCAACCAGTAGACATGCTGATAGATTCAGGGGCTTCATGTAATATTGTGACAGAATCCAAGTTTGAGCAATTGAAGTCAAAAGGTCACATCAAGCTACGGCGTCCAGTGAAGAGAGTCTATCCATTCGGCTCTACAACACCACTCTGTGTAAAAGGTGTTTTCACTGCTGGATTCAAAGCTAATGAAACATCAGAACCAGTCACAGCGACAATCCAAGTGATTAAAGAGGCACAAATCTGTGTGTTGGGAAGACACACTGCTGAGAAATTGGGACTTCTACACATCGGCCCTATTGAACATGTAAACACAGTCCAGCCACAAGATATGACAGCTTTTGCAGCTGACATAGAGGACAAATATAAAGACTGTTTTCAGGGCTTAGGAAAGCTGAAAGACTTTCAGCTGAAGCTGCATGTGGATGACAGCGTACGACCAGTTGCACAGCCTGTTCGCAGAATACCTTTCAGCGTGAGAAAACAAGTGGAGGAGAAATTGAAACAACTTGAGGAAGCTGATGTCATTGAAAGGGTAAACGGACCAACACCATGGGTATCACCTCTGGTTGTGGTACATGGTAAGAAAGAGCCTAGACTGTGTGTGGACATGCGCAGAGCGAATGAGGCCATAGTGCGAGAAAGGCACCCCATCCCCGTCATAGATGAGATACTGGAGGACATGACAGGAGCCACAGTATTTTCAAAAATTGATCTGAAGTGGGGATACCATCAGATAGAGCTGGAGCCAGAGTCCAGGTCGCTCACCACTTTTGTAACACACACAGGGCTATGGCGTTACAAGAGACTGATGTTTGGTATCTCATCTGCACCCGAGATATATCAACACATCATTGGACAAGTACTACAAGCCATTCCTGGAGTGCACAACATATCAGATGACATCATTGTATCAGGAGAAACCATACAGCAACATGATGAGAGGCTGCACCAAGTCATGCAACGGTTGCAAGAGAGGCATCTGACAGTCAACAGCAAAAAGTGCCAATTCCGAATGTCACAACTGGAATTCATGGGACACGTGTTATCCAAAAATGGAATAGGAGCAGCTCAGTCCAAGATCGAGGCGGTGGAGAATACACGTCGGCCAACCAATGCTGCTGAGGTGAGGAGTTTTTTGGGACTTGTGAACTATTGTGGCAGATTCATCCCTAATTTAGCCACAACATCTGAACCACTTAGGAGGCTCACAAGGCAGTCCTGTAAATGGACATGGGGATCAGAGCAGGAAACGGCATTTGTGGAGTTAAAGAGACAGCTGGCCAGTTCTCATGTAATGGCATATTTCAAACAAGATGCAGAGACACATGTGGTTGTGGATGCTAGTCCAGTGGGATTAGGAGCGATACTGAGCCAGAAACAAGGTGATGGAACACACAAGCCTGTCTACTATGCTAGCCGAGCCTTGTCTGATGTGGAGCGTCGCTATTCCCAAACTGAAAGAGAAGCCCTCGCTATTGTGTGGGCATGTGAGAAATTTCACGTATTTCTCTATGGAAAAGACTTTGTGTTGATCACCGACCATAAACCTCTGGAAACAATCTATTCACCAAAGTCCAAACCACCTGCCAGGATTGAAAGATGGGCTTTGCGGCTGCAGCCTTATTGCTTTAAGGTCGTGTATAAGCCAGGCCCACAGAATGCAGCTGATTCGCTGTCACGCCTAACAGTCAACCAGCCAGTAAAGAAAGGAACAATGGAGGACCACGTTTACTGGGTGACTCAACATGCAGTGCCACATGCTTTCACACCACAACAAATGGAGGAATTGTCAGCAGCAGACCCCACTCTAGTTGCCTTACAGAGCTGTATCAAAACTGGTGACTGGAGCAAATGTGAACCTGTTTATCGGACAGTTAAATCTGAGCTCTCCACTGTGGGGAAAATAGTGTTGAGAGGTTCCAGAATTGTAATTCCTCAGGCTGCAAGACGACAGACACTGATGTTGGCACATGAAGGTCATCAAGGAATAGTAAAAACGAAACGGAGACTGAGAACAAAAGTGTGGTGGCCTGGAATTGATCGAGAAGCAGAGGAGCTAGTGAGGTCATGTCACGCATGCCAAATCAACAGTCCGACTTCACAGGAGGTTCCTACCACTAGGACAGAGCTCCCAGCAAAACCATGGCAGATGCTTGCTATGGACTTGTGTGGACCATTTCCATCAGGACACCATCTGCTGGTACTGACTGACTATTACTCCAGGTGGGTGAGTGTTGATATCCTTCAGAACCCCACCTCTGTGAACATCATAAGTCGTTTGAAACACTCATTTGCAACACATGGACTCCCAGAATGCATAGTGACTGATAACGGCACTCCATTTCTGTCAAAGGAATTCAAAACATATCTGCAGGAACATGGGATAATGCATCGCCGTGTCACGCCATACTGGCCTCAGGCAAATGGCGAAGTTGAAAGGCAGAACAGAACACTTTGTAAGGCCATACGTGCAGCTCACGCTGAAGGGAAGGACTGGCGCACCGAGCTGGATTGTTTTCTTCTGGCTTATCGCAGCACCCCGCACTGTGTCACGGGTCGCAGTCCGGCCGAGCTACTATTCAACCGCCAGATCAGAACCAAACTTCCTGAACTGTCAGAATCTCAACTACAACCTTCAAGACAGGATGCTGCTGTTCGTACAGCTGATGCTGTGAGGAAGGAGAAGGGACGTGTACATGCAAACAGAGTCAGAAGAGCAAAAGAAAGTACAGTGAAACAGGGTGACAAAGTACTGTTACGGCAGCAGAAGCGAAACAAATTGTCAACACCATATGAACGTGACCCTTATACAGTGATAAATCGGAAAGGTCAATCAGTCATTATTGAAAAGAATGGCAAGAAGATGATGCGTCATGTATCATTTGTGAAGCTGTGGGTTGAGCCTGAACAAGAGACTATGGAGCCGAATCGTGTAACGGGACCTGCTGAAATAGTGCCTGATGACGCTCCCCAGCAGGACAGTAGACCTCAAAGAACCAGGAGGCTGCCGGCTCATCTCACACCCTTTGTCACTTAGACGGACAGTGCCATAAAGGGGCAGAATAATCCCCGGCGCATGTCTCAATGGCAGGGTAGTCTACCCCTCGCCATTCAGGCTGTTATAACATAAAAAGAAAATGTATCTGAAGTAATGTTGGAAAAGTAAGAGCTCTGAAATGAAGATTATTGTTTTGATACATTTGTGTAAAAAGGAAAAGGTTTAAGTTTTATAAACTGAAGATTCTTTTTTGATATATTTGGTAGTTATATTTGAGTAAACTGAAGAAGTTTCCGTGAAATTGAGTTTATGGTTGTAATAAGGTTTTTTGTAAAATCGATAAGTTTGAATACATCCCTAGCCTTAACAGACTTATTTTGGTTACAGCACAATGAAGTGGAATTTATGTTTTCTATGCAAGTGTATTTAACACGAGGACGTGTCAAAGTAAAGTTATAATTGAGTTTGTTACAAGTGTAGGATGGTTTTAAAAAAAAAAAAACATTATTACAAGGTTATAGATGTTATTGCAGGTTGGTCCGTTGGCAACAAGTTAAAAAGTGTTAATGGTTGTATAATGAGTTATTGTAATGTAAGTCATTATCTAGAAGGGGAGGGATGTAGTGTCTGGCAACTCACGTTGTGTAAACGTAATGACGTCAGGGTACGTGATGTATACTGGGAACGGGAGAGAAGTCAATAAAGAGCATGGTGATGACTGCCCAAGCGGAGTATGAGTATTAATGCCTTTAAGAAGTTGAGAAACACTACAGTGTGTGACTCCCTCTAGTGGATGTTGTGGAGTATTGTGTTGTCTTTGCTCCAAAGGTTTTTGTACAGAGTTTTGGTGTTTCCTGTCACTGTGGGCCTCACAGCACAGTAGTACACAGCAGAGTCTGTCACTGCAGCAGAGGAGATGTTCAGATGAAACTCCTTTCTGTCTCTATCATGTTTGAAAGACAACTTCTCTGTATTAACGAAACCTTCTGCGATGAGAAACTGTGGAGATGAACTGGACTTCTGTTGATACCAGTAGAGGCTGGTAACAGTGCCTGAATAGTTGCAGGAGAGAGTCACAGTGTCTCCTTCCACAGCCAGCATCACATCTTTAAATGGTTTCACTAAATCCTCAGAGGATCCTGAAAGAACAAACGTATATTTCACTGTGACATCTGTATTTTTTTAAAGTGAGTTTAGTAAAAGTAAAACTTGATTAAAATTGACTTACCAGCATGAAACATGAAGATCATCATCCAGATTAAAAAGAGCTGCATTATCTTCAGTTGTAGTGAATGAAGAACAGAGAGAACACAGCAGCTCTTCACTTCTAAAATGAAGCCTTTCATATTCAGTTGTGTAGCTCCTCCTCTTGCTGTGGTCTGTTTACATTCAGGCTGATGGAAGCTGGAGAAATGACAGTGATGCTGAGTCATCATCATCCAAGAAGGTCACACTGAAGGAGGAATCTGCAGAAAATTCACTCAAATCAATCTGGAGAGAAACAACTGTCTGACCATTAACAACTGCACACTGAACACCAAGTCTCACTGTTTGTGAAATATTCCTGAATTCAAAGAGCCTCCTCAGTCTTATGGATCATGTGGTTGAAAAGAATATATTGATATGAAAATGCTGTGATTGATAAACTGTGTGCACAGATTAACACATTGTAAGAGGAGAATTATTCAGAGGTCTACACTCCTGCACATGATGCACGACTCTTCCTGACAACATGTTTGATGTAAACTGAGGTGAAGCCCTTTGTTTTCTGTTGCTGCTGCTGTCAATCAATCCAATCCAAGATGGCTGCCAGGTCAGTGCATTGTTTGTGTGTCAGTGTCTGATGTCTGAGTTTTATGTTTTAACTACATTTTGACCCGAGTGAAAGAACAACATCTCTTCAGTGTGGGATCACCAGATGAAACATTATTCTCTGGATGTTACTGGATTACCACTGAACTCTAAATCTGGACTGTTTGAGGACTCGGTCTACCTGAAATCCACCTGCTGGTTTACAGCACCTAAGGGAGGCAGAGCATCAGTCTACATGTGTTCTAGGTGGTACACTGCCAGAGTTGTAACTAATCTATTTCTATGTTGATCTGTAATCGCATACTCACTCCTGCTGTTGGATTTTGTTTTTATGGTGTTGTAGCCCAGCAGGCCCTCTGGTGTCCAAGAGGTCTTCATATGTTTTAAGTTGGATTTGGATTTTCCCTGTGGATTTTAACTTTTGTCACTGACTTTTCTGGGTGGATTTGTGGAGAGTCAGCAGCCATGTGAAGCATGTGAGCCACTGAATTGAATGCTGGATTGTCTGGTTTTATTGGGCCTGTTTCTAGCTGATGAACTGGTCTGTTGGACCTCCTGTGCTGCTGGATGTTGGTGGATTTCTGTCAGCTTGCTTTGAGTCTGCTGGGCCTTTTTTCCAGAGTGGATAAACTTTGGATCTCTTTCTTCGTGTGATATTGCTTGACGCCTGCTTACCCTCCCTTCCTGAGCAGAATAACAGAGATCCCCTCTTTTACTATGAAGCTCACCATTGTCCTTGTTTGGGATTTTATTGTCTCTTCACTGCTATTGTCTCATTGTGCTGAAGGACATTTTAATATTCCTACAACATCATTTACCTGAAATGTATTCACCACCAGTCTGCTGACTTATGTAAACAGCTGTAAAATCAAGCAGAAACGGGTTGTTTATTATTGCTTTTGCTCTCACAACATGTTGGGAGAAATCCAGGTCCTGTCACTCCTGCAATGCCTCACACCTGCAGATCTTAAATCTAGATCTGGTCTTGGGGTTATTCATATCAGTGTTTATTCTCTCACATGTTTAAGATCTGGATGAAATCAGCTAAGCCTGATATTGTGTTTTCTTAAACGGAGCTTACAGAATTTGTACAGAATTGTGAGATTTGCATTAATAGTTACAATGGTTATCGTACAGACCATCAACGAAAAGACAGTGTAGTGAATTTCTCTATCAAATGTATTTGATGTTGAATTACAGCTTTCTGAGTCAGTAAGCACTGAACTCAATTCAGAACGTGATTATCTCTTCTGAGATGATCCAACTTCTTTTAAAAATGGAGGCTTCTTTAAAAAGAAAGCTGTGAAACATGAATTTCTCTCTCCAGACTTTTTTCTGTTCAGTCTCTACAAACATGATTTCTTTAAGTGTCAGCAGGGAGAGCTGAATATCAAGCAGCTCTTCTTCAGTTTAAACAGACTGAGTCTCTGAATACTGACTTCAGGTCAGCTCTAGTTTCTCATACTCCAATATCACACAATGTCACATAGTTTAAAGGAGACATCACCCGGAAATCGCAATTTCTCTCGTTAAATCATGCATATTGGTGTTGGACCTCTGTTGAAACTTGCCTGAAAAGCTGGAGTTTGAAAGTGGCTTATTTTTTTCGCTTTGGCTCTTTTTCCGAACAGGAATAGCGCACAATAGTGCGCGTTCCTAAGGCAGGAGATTTTGACTCTGCTCCTGTGGTGACGTTACCACAGGAGGCTACTTGCATATTAAGCATCGGCTCACAGCCGTCCTCAGCCAGACTTTCTGAGTGAGCACGCCGAATCTGCTTATTTCTCTGTCATTTTCACGTCATACATCGTCACCGCCAGCATTAAAACTCAGATCTTACATGTAAAACACGAGTGTGAAAAGTAAGACGGAAAAAAAAAGAATTTACCATTCAGAGACGTCCTGCTGTAAACGTGTCTCTTCCACCGTCTCTGCCTCTTCACTCTCCCGTTCAGTTTCCGACTCTGGCTCGTACATAAATGCCTGAATTCCGTAAGGTTCGTCATTTAGTGTGTGCGCCATGACAGCGGGCTGTTTATGTTTTGGAGTCTGTGTGTGCATGCAGGCTCGCCCCCCATTCCGGCTCTATCCTTCCTGCGGCCAATCAACGCGCGCCTCATTACATATTAATACAATGCACATCCGGACCGGTCAAAACCTCGCGCATAATCTCGCGTGAGAAAGTCGCGGTATGAAAAAGTGTCAGAACAAGCTCTATGTTTGGTTTTTAAAAAAAAAAAAAATTCTAATAAGTTTTAAGGATTGATCCAAAGCGATCCAAGAGGGACTGGATATGTAAAAAACCAGGTGATGACTCCTTTAACAGAAGTTCTTCTGTCCACTGATAAATGTTCATGTTGAAAGTAAAGTTATGAAGTATTAGATCAACAATGATGTGTTACTGATGAACACAGTCAGCATACAGACAAACACATCATGTGTCAGTTAATGTAATCAGTGATCAGTTTATCCTCCTATTTGTCTTCTGTACCAAACTGTCATGGAGTGCAATGATCTCACACAGAGAACTCATCAGTTCCTCTCTTTTGTGTTTGTGACTTTGTGAGTCCAAAGATGGTAGACGTCATAGTAACATCCAGCTGAAGTTTAGTTGAGTTTAGTTGAGTCCCTCTAGTGGATGTTGTGGAGTATTGTGTTGTCTTTGCTCCAAAGGTTTTTGTAAAGAGTGTTGGTGTTTCCTGTCACTGTGGGCTTCACAGCACAGTAGTACACAGCAGAGTCTGTCACTGCAGCAGAGGAGATCTGCAGATGCATTCTGGTTTTATCGCCACTCACTTCAGCAGACAGTCTATTGTTTTTCTCAGTTTGTGTTCCCAAGTGAAAGATGAGGAACTCTGGTGGTTTTCCTGGATATTGTCGATACCAGAAGAAAGTTTCTTGGGCAGTTGCTTGTTTGGAGTATGTGTAGGACAGAGTAACAGTGCTGTCTTCTAAACTGGACTCTTCATTCTTGACTGGACTGAGTTCTTCACAGCTTAAACCTAAAGGAAGAGAAATCTGTTTTATGTTGTGCTTGAAAAAACACCAAAAGAAATGAACTGCCTTCAGAAAACATTGGAATTTGACTTGACAGGACAAAAGCACAATGCAACTTACCTGTTATTATAGTGAGAAACATCAGAGGCAGCCCATAATAGTCCAGTGACAGCATGTTGAATAAAGGTAATGTTTCTGGTTGGTGTATTGAACTCTGCTGAATATGGAAGTTCCTCTCTCTTCTATAGTTCAGTAACAGCTCAGCTCCTCCCTGAGTCTCTCCGTCTCCTCTTAGATCTGTATTTTCACCTCTTCTTCTTCCTCCTGGTTAACAGACTGGAGGTAGCAGTTTGTAACAGCTGGATCTGGAAAGTTTTCTTTGTTGTAGTTTTTTGTGTTTGATTCCTTTATTACCAGAATGAATTACAGAAATGTAGCTGTGATGGTTTCAAGGATGGATCATCTTTTCAGGGTTTGCAAAGAAAAGAGGGACTTACTCTATGTTCTTGAAATAGAGACAACATTATTTAATCACTGTACAACTAAATCTTGTCATTGGTAACATTCCAAGATATACATTATACACTGCCTCGCGTGGGGCACCGTGTATAGTGCTTCATGCAACATCAACAGAGGGTTTGAGGATAAATTTGGCTGTCAATAATAATTTATGATTATGTGAGATGGTAGCTAATTATGATGTGTGAAACAAACTTCATGTTATTTTAAATTCCTTCCTGTCGACTTGACCCGATTGAAGATTATGGACAAACATGTATATATTTTTATCATATATTTTGAATTTGTAATATTGATATTGTCTTTAGAAAACTCAGCATGTTTTTCTAATTTGCTGCAGGGTCATGTGACAAAAATGCAGATCTGTCATAATAATGATATGATTTTTGCATCAGTGGGTCACATGACATGAACTCTGCTGAAATGAATCCAAATGTATAACTCGTGTTAATTAATGTGATATATGACTAGCAGTTTAACTCAATGACAGCAGGTGTGTCCTCATCATCCAGAGAGGTAAAACAATTCATCGTTGGTTTGGAGTCACTGTGTTAACAGCTGTAACCACAGTGACTGTGATAAAACAGGAATTAGCAGAATCCATCTGATATGAAGCTGTGGTTTGAATACCACTTCCCTCCTCTTTGAAGAGTAGTCAGATATCTGTGTTCAGGTTTTTGTACAGCCTCTTCTACACTTTGTATCACTGTGTTTCTAGAGCACAGTAGTAGAGAGCTGTGTCTGCCAGGGTTAGCTCTCTGATGGTCAGTGTAGTTGATGTATCTGATGTTTGAGACTGATATCGACTGTTGGGAATATATTGAGCTCTGTACCTCTTTGCTCCTTTCCAGAGTATAAACTGAGGAGCCTGAAGGTCAGAATGATGTTTGTACCAGTAAAGGTAAACATCGTCATCACTTGTCTGATATTGACATGTGAGGTTGACAGATTGTCCTTCTGTTCCACTGACTTCATCTTTTTCAGGAGAGATGCTGTCTCCAGCTATTAGTCCTGGAAAAAGTGTAGAAAATGAAGCCATTAGACTAACATTGTTCATGAGGCTGAGAGGAGAAGACAGTGGAAAATATCAAGTGTACAGTGTTACTCTGTGCTCCTTCACAGTCACATACAAACAATATCATTCAGTGAACATCCATTTTGTCAATCTGATGAAAACATGAGGAGCATTGACTCTGTCAGAGCAAAGACATGAGAAAAGTGATGAAATCCAGGTTGTGTATATGTGGTTAATGCAGCAGGTTCAACAACACTTAAATTCCTGTTGTGTTCCAAAACTCACCTGTAAAGTGACAGAAGAGTAAAAAGAAGTAAAGCAACATGTCTTTGGATTTATTAAAGCCAGACAGACAGCAGATGAGCAGTGTTCTTCCACTGCAGCACAATGAGGAAGGAATGATGTCATTGGTTGAGTTGAGGCTAAATGGGCGGGGCCAATCAGCTCTTCACATTATTTATTCACTTCAACTCAACCAATCCATTTCTGTCTGTTGTCACAGCAGCTCTGTGTGGAATCTTTATTGGTTGATGTTTTGTTGTATTTGTCATCAGTCCAGTGACACTGGCTCAGACTGTAATGGGTTCATGGTGTGTGACTCCCTCTAGTGGATGTTGTGGAGTATTGTGTTGTCTTTGCTCCAAAGGTTTTTGTACAGAGTTTTGGTGTTTCCTGTCACTGTGGGCTTCACAGCACAGTAGTACACAGCAGAGTCTGTCACTGCAGCAGAGGAGATCTGCAGATGCAGTTTGGTTTTGTCATCACTCACATTGAAGGACAGTCTAGAGACTGAATCAGATATTTGTGTTCCATAGTGAGAAATAAGGAACTCTGGTGGTTTTCCTGGATATTGTTGATACCAGTAAAACCAATCACTAGCAGTTGCTTGTTTGGAGTATGTGTAGGACAGAGTAACAGTGCTGTCTTCTAAACTGGACTCTTCAGTCTTGACTGGACTGAGTTGTTCACAGCTGACACCTAAAGGAAGAGTAGCCTTTTTTATATTTTGGAGAAAAAAAACTCAAAAGAAATAAACTGCTTTCATGAGACATTAGAATTTAACTTGACAGAATAAAAGCATAATGTAACATACCTGTTATAATGGAGAGAAACATCAGAGACAGCCCATAATAGTCCAGTGACAGCATGTTGGATAAAGGTAATGTTTCTGGTTTGTGTATTGAACTCTGCTGAATATGGAAGTTCCTCTCTCTTCTATAGTTCAGTAACAGCTCAGCTCCTCCCTGAATCTCTCCGTCTCCTCTTAGATCTGTATTTTCACCTCTTCTTCTTCCTCCTGGTTAACAGACTGAAGGCAGCAGTTTGTAACAGCTGATTACTGGAATTAATTCCAGAAATGTAGCTCTGATGATTTCAATGATGGATCATCTTTTCGGGGTTTGTAAAGAGAAGACGTACTTATTCTATACTCCTAATCTAGAGTCAAGACTTTTTCATCACTGTACAACTTAATCTTGTTACTGGCAACATGCAGAGATATATGTTGTATGTTGCCTCTACTACTCACTGGCACTCACACACACTCACTTACACACACACACACACACACACACACACATATTTACACAAACACGTGCACATACACAGACACAGACACACACACACAACCGCACATGTGGACACACACATGTGTTCACACACCCACAACTTCAAAGCGACATATGTGTAAACTTGATTTCATCGCACCGTCTGATCTACTACAAAGCTACAGATGTGTAAACCTGATCAGCCTACATGGGGCTATAGACACACACACGAAACTACAAAGCAACAGATTTGTAAACCTGATTTCATCACAATTTCAGATCTACCTACATACACACGCACAAACACGCACGCACGCACGCAAACACACACACAAACAAACAAACATGCACGCACACACGCGCACACATACACACCTATAACTTAAAATAGTCCAGTCAATCTAGCCCAAAAACACAAAAAATGTGCAAAAGAAATGTCTCATAGTTTTTGTTGGTCCTAATACCCTCCTGAATCGTGTACTAAAAGTCTACCGCTGTAGATGGAGTGGAACATATTTTTTTTCGAGATTAAATGCCAAAGTTGTGCCCAATACTCGAAGTTAATTGAGTAGAATAGGGAAACATTTTCAAATAATAGCTATCACTATGAAACTTCTCCAGTTGATTAGTGACATTATACCAAAGAAAACATATATTGCAAGTTTTTTTGAGATTTTACATTTATATATGCAAATTAGGCATTTCTTCATAAAATGTATCCTAATTTGCATATATTACAAAACACAAAATCTGAAAATTGGATGAAGCCAGATTAAAAATGTATTGTTTCATTGTTGACACATTAGCTAAAGGACAAAATTAAAGAAGAGACTGTGGCTATGTTTCTCTATTATCTCACATATTAGAAAATACTATTTAGAGTCATGAACAAAGCTATTTTCACCATGTTTTTGGTATAAAATGTAGGAAATATCAGGCTATTGAAAACATATCAACAGAACTCCTCTCTAATCAAATACAAAATATAGATAGGAAGAAATCTGTAAAGAATAGTTTATGTAGGTGTTACTGAAGTGGAGATTTCTCCTCCACGACTATAGCGAAAGGGAATACATTTTTCAGAGGAAACCACTATTATAGTCTATTTACCAGCCCATAGAGCCCCATTGTTAAGCTGGAAATGTTGAGTACACCAAAGTTTTATGTTAGAAATGTACAGTATGTATCCTCAGCATTAGGAAACTGCCGGATGCTAACTTGCATATGTTGGGCAATTTGCATAATAGCATCATTATCAATTATTAGCATTAATCGCCTATATGGGCAATATTTCAGCAACTGCTTGGCCGATTTGGACAATATTGAAGTAGTTTTTGGGTGGTTATCAAGGATGCTGAATCCATTTCTGACCTTTTCAAATTTCAAAATTGTAGTTTAAAGCAAAAGTGGCCATATTTCAACGTCCAACGGGCCTTTTAGTCAATTTCGTTTTTTGTCAATTTTGAGGTTATTTATATGCGTAATACTTTGTACCTGCATTTCAGAATCAAGAGAGCACAATGTCATTGGTGTGAATGTTGAGACGTAATACTTCTTAGGAGTTATTTCGTGTAAAATCCAGAGACTGAATCCACAGTAATTAATACATCAACAGTTAATGTTACCACAACTACCAAATAAATTTAGCCTACTTTGCTTCATCACCCCAAACCTAATAGCTCACAAGTACTGGCGAGCAGAAAGAGAGGGAGACTGGCTGTTGCAACAACAACATGCCTTGAAGAGATGCTGCCCTATTTCTTTGCCGCCAGTCATCAGAACTACTCAAGATGAATCATCAATGTCAGAAATGGATTCAGCATCCTCAATAACCACCCAAAACCACTTCAATATTGTCCAAATCGGCCAAGCAGTTGCTGAAATATTGCCCATATAGGCGATTAATGCTAATTAATGCTAATTATGCTAATAATGCAAATTTGTTTCACAATTTGCATATATATATGTCAAATCTCAAAAAACTTGCAATACATGTTTTCTTTGGTATAATGTCACTAATCAACTGGAGAAGTTTCATAGTGATAGCTATTATTTGAAAATGTTTCCCTATTCTACTCAATTAACTTTGAGTATTGGGCACAACTTTGGCATTTAATCTCGAAAAAAAATATATTCCACTCCATCTACAGCGGTAGACTTTTAGTACACGATTCAGGAGGGTATTAGGACCAACAAAAACTATGAGACATTTCTTTTGCAAATTTTTTGTTTTTTGGGCTAGATTGACTGGACTAAAAGCTACAAATGTGTGATTTCATCACAAACTGATCTACTTACATGGGACTACACACACACACACACATGCATGCATGCACACACGCACACAGACCCACACACACACACACACACACACAGACCCACACACACACACACACACACAGACCCACACACACACACACACACACACACACACACACACACACACACAGACCCACACACACAGTTTCTCTGGTGTTTGTTTTTCTCTAAAGAAGCTCAGGGAGGTTTTGAAACAAATGTGCTTCGCGATTCATATTTATTTGTCATCTATCATTAATAAATTATATTACATCAGTCAATTTTGACCTGGGGATATCCTGGCTAATGGTTGACATATACCATTCCTTGGTTATCCAAAACTATTAGTTAATTCTGCTTATTTTATCCAAAAACATGGTATAATTTCATATAAATGAGGATTTATTGTTCATAAATTAAGCATAACAAAAAGAAGGTGCAAAATAAGTTTAAAATATGTGTTAATGAGTTGAATGAAGTTGGTTAAAAATATGTAACACAGAATGGTTTGATAATTTAACACTATAGTCAAAATAATTCATAATTCTTTATTTTTTACTCAAAAATAGGTATAATTCATGGAAATGAGGCATATTATACCATACATTACAAAAATAGCAATACATTGCAATTTGACCCAGGAGGACAACAGGTGTAACTATTTGCTCCCATTCAAAGAAAATAAAATGGTTTAAAATGAAATTCCTTACTAAACTTTGACATATACCAGTCTGTGATATTCAATCGACTTTTGTGCCTGTGATCATAACCATAGTGAAAATAATTCAGAATTTCTGCTTGTTTTTACTCAAAAATTAGGTGTAACTTTATGTAAATGAGGTGTATCATACCATAAATTACAAAAACAAGTGTAAAATATATGTAAGATATATGTTCACCAAAAAGGGAAAACAAAAAAATTTGGTTATCATTTTTTACCTCAAGCATTATGAGCAGTCAAAACAGACTGGGTCAATTTGACCTGAGAGGATAAAAGGTGCGTAGTAAATGGGAGGACAACACAAGGGTTATTTTTTTAATTTATTTATTTTGAATAAGCTTTTCATGCATGATTTGTTCCAGCAGGCGATCCAATGGTTCCTGTATTCCAAAAAAGAGAGAGAGATAAGAAAATGTATCAGGTGAGCTTTGTAATACACTTTGTGTTAAAATGGGACATTTGAGATGTGAGCTTCATTTATTCATTTCATTTAATCAAAGCAGTCTTCTAATCTGTATGTATCTGCACCAATACAAGAGACTGTACTGAAGCTGTAATGTAACTGAAATAAGAAAAGCTGTCATGCTATAATATACAGACTAAATGATTAGAGTAACCTAACAGATGCTTCCATGTTCGATGAGCATGATGTGAATCATAAGCTATGGCCTTTGCATTGACCTGATCTTAACCCGTTTCAACACCACTGAGAGATTTTGGAGTGGAATGTTGGTCTCTGCTGTTGGTAAACACAGTTTGTTTGTTAATGATTGTATTCTGTTTTTATTTACAACAACAACAACAACAACAACAACAACAATAATAATATATTAAATATCATTATTATTATTGTTGTTGTTGTTGTTGTTGTTGTTGTTGTTGTTGTTGTTATTATTATTATTATTGTTATTATTATTATTATTAATATTATTATCATTATGTTTTAAATTAGTGATGAACTCACTGGTTTAGGGTATATTTTGTAATCAATGTGTACATCTGGCTACGTACTTTCTTAAGATGTATTTGGAGAATTTTTAAATAAATCCATATATTGTTGGCAGGGGTGTAGTGCTATTTGTTTAAGTAACTGAGTAAGCCTAAGGCCTGCTAACAGTCTGTCTGTCATGTGGCTATTAGGCACCCATAAGCCTGGGGCCTGCCTGTACTAGGCCAGGTAGCCAACCACTTGCATGTCCTGCCTGTTGTGAGCGGGCTGCCATGACACCTGTCTGCCTCAAATCCTTGAGCTCTCAATGAACTGCTTGAGGACCCACCCTGACAGTCACCTTTTGAAAATACTAGCCTGGCCAGGTACATACCAAGCTACAGAAGAAGATGTGGTCCCCGCTCAGTCACCCAGCGGCTCTTAGCCACATAGCTCTCCAGAGCTGCCAGTTTTGATTCCCAGTCTGATTTCTCGGTAGCTGAGCCCGTTGACGACGCCATGCTCGAAACCCAGTCCGTCGAGCCCGCTGACGACGCCGTGCTCGAAACCCAGTCCGTCGAGCCCGTTGACGACGCCGTGCTCGAAAACCAGTCTGTCGAGCCCGTTGACGACGCCGTGCTCGAAACCCAGTCTGTTGAGCCCGCCTCAGCCGTCCTCTGCCACCCCAGTTGACCCTGTTCATTTTGAAATACAAACAGTAGGGAGTCTGAGGAATGATTATCCGTGGTCATTGAGACTGACATGATAGATAAGGAAATTATCTTCTTGGATAAAACACCATGATAAAATGATGATGAAATGTTAATAAATAGATAGAAAAGGTTGAATGCCTGCATACTGTCAGCACTGAGTTTAGTCTACAGATAAGACAATAAAGCTGTGGTGAGACTAGGGATGGGAATCGAGAACTGGTTTCTCTTCAAAACCGGCACCCAGTGAATCAACTCCTTGAAACCGTTAGCATGCCTGCTTAATGATTCCTCTTATTAGTTCCGCTCATTTCAAATGTGTCATGATGCCACACATGCGCTGCGTTGTTTTGGTTCAGAACATAGCTAACATGGCGTTGAGGCAGAAGCACTCTAAAGTTTGGTTACATTTCACACTAAAAGACAACAATACGGTCACTTGCCACACTTGTACAGTTTCCATTTCGTCAAAGGGGGGAATTACCTCCAATATGCAGAAACATTTGGCCACACAGCATGCAATTCATTTGCAGGAATGTCACGTGTTGATACATGACTACTTAGTGACGCACGTGAGTCAAGCAGCAGTGGAGCCAACGGGAAGCCATCTGTTACTAATGCCGAAGGTAACTTTGAACTCTCCAGGCAGACCAGGCTCTGTCTACTTAGTTAATGCGTGCACCATTTCATTTTTCATGTGTAAACTTTTACTATACGAATAATCTCTATTGTCATCGTCCATTATATTTAGATGATGCTGACGGCCAGAGTCTGGCTGGCTCGGAGGCTGGCTCCCACACTAGAGCTGGTAAATACGGTTCCTTTTAAGGATTTGAGTCATTATGAGTCCCTCATTAAATTGAACTGGGTTGTGCGAGTCACTTGAGTCAGTATTGCCTTATCACCATGGAAACTCAGTCCTAGCCCATTTCTCTTAACCACTAACATAGTAAAAAAAAAAAAAAAAACACAATGCAATAAAACATTATATACATGTTTGGAAAAATAAGAGCTGTAGCTCAGTGGGTAGAGCTGGTGGAACAGTGATCAGAAGGTTGCTGGTTCGAATCCCCTGCTCCCCTGGGGTGGGACTGAGCCACATGCCGAAGTATCCTTGAGCAAGCTACTGAACCCCAGAATTGCTCCTGATGTGCAGTTGGCGACTCGTTCAGGGTGTACCCTGGCCTTCGCCCATGAGTCGAACTGGATTTGGCCCCAGTAAGCCCCGCAACCCCCCAGGGGGGATAAAAAGCAGCCGAAACCCTGACGGAAAAGCGGAAAAGAAAACGAACGAAAACAAATACACAGTGGAGAACTGAGGTAGGAATGGTTTAAATGGATGAAGTTCCTAAATAGTGATAATAATAGCCTACTTAGAATATTTATATATGAATTATTCTATTTTGCAAAAATCAATCGGCCTAATTTCATTTCATTATGCTACATCTATACACAAAACCTACAGTAGCCTAGGCTAACTGCAGAACATTGTGTATGTTATTTCAGATTCTCAAATAACATACACAATATTCTGCAGGTAGCCTACAACAGAAGCCATTCTTCCACTTCTGAAATTCAGAAGTGGAAGGTTGGTTTCTGTTGTACTATGACAGGGATGTGCTTTTGACGCAGACTCCTGGAAGTCTAACCCAGAGAATACACTCGCTCGTCTGCTACTCATTCAGAACATAGACGGCTGTTTGCTCTATCCTGCTCTGACACTGATCGCGGCCGTTTCTGGCATCGCGGCTACACATTAGCAACCATGGCATACCTGTTGAGAAACACTGCCCTAGGCTATGGGTCCCTGGACTTTACTTTGTGAAGTAGCTCACCTACTTCTAGGTTTGTTCTGAGGTTGCCACACATAATTTGTGTATACTCTGTGCTGCGTCTTCTGATCAGATATTAAAGTGAGTTAAAACAAACAAACAAATTTGTACTTATTCCGTCACCCAATGAGAATAGATATGAGAATTGATAAGGAATCAGATAGATAAGGAATATCGATAATGGAATCGGAATCATTAAATTCTTATCAATTCCCATCCCTAGGTGAGACGCTGATATGATATGACCGTTGTTTTAAGGTCTGTATTTGCTGAGAACTGCACACATGTCATGGTAAAAATGGACAAGACTCTGAATCTTTAGATGAGATCTCCAGATGCAGTCTCTCTCGACACACTGGCAGTGTTGCTGCTCTTATTTGTTTACAGGGACACTGAATTTGAAAGCAAGATGTTACGCCACGCAGACCAGTTTGGTCAGCCTTTAAAACCGTACCCATTTCCAACTCGGAAAATGGATAGACAGACGTAGAAACACCTAGCAAAGTACCGCAAAAAAAAAAAAAAAAAACAACCTAAAAAAACCCACTGCTGTTGAAGTTCCATATATTCCATATATACATAGATACCTCATTGAGCACTGGACCGTACGTCGACATCACCGGCATATTGGAGGAGGCAGCTCCGCCCTACAAACTAATACAAGTCAAAAGACTGAATTTTATAAAGCTCCTTCTACAAAGTGCTGTAAGTTAATGTCTCTCATTTACACATTCATACACGTACGGATATAATCAGGAGCCAAAAACACAGTCTGTAATGTTCTCTGATGATTATAAACGTTACCACTCTCTATATGTTCAGTATACAGGTCGGCACCAAACCACAGGATGGATTATTATAATGTAACTATTATAAATGTAACACTGTTACTGTGATGATACATGACAGTTAGATATTGAATCTGTGTCTATAATAACCAGATCCTGATATGTTAATGTGACATCTGTCCACCATACTGTCAACTTGTTTCATTAAATTTACGTTTAAATATGGACAACCGACTTCATATATATGTTCCCATTCAAAGTCAAGAATATGAAGAAAAATACTACTACTACAATTACTACTATTACTACTATATCTTATTTTTGTTTTACCATGAAATGTTATTGTAAACATTATCATATGTTATCATGTTCTGTCATGGAGTATATCACTTCACTGCTGTAAGAAAAGAAAGCAACTCACTGCCAGTTGCAGCTTCTGATCTTGATTTGCAGACTTTTAGCTGCCATGATTGTTATTATTTGTACTTAGATTATCATAAACATTGTATTTATAAAAACATTTACATGTCAGGATCTGGATATTTTGGACAGATTCAATATTTAACTGTCATGTATCATTACAGTTACAGCGTTACATACATTAGCAGCTGTAAACATTCATAAAAACTTTACAAAATGGTTTGGTACCGATCGGTATACTGAACATATAAGGAGTAGTTAACGTTTATAATCATCAGAGAACGTTATAGACGTTGTTTTTGTTTCCTTTCTGTTTCCCGAATATATCCGTGCGTTGGTGAATGTGTAAATTAGAGGCATTAACTTATAGCACTTTGTAGAATGAGCTTGATAAGGTTCACTCCATTAACTTGTATTAGCTCGCGGGGTGGAGCGGGCCAGCCCGCTCAATGAGATGTCTGTGTATATATGTCTATGGTTCCTGCTACCATGTTCTGTTCCCAAGAACACATTTCACCGAGATGAGACACAAACACAGATTCACAAGGTGAAAACATTACTAACTGACACTGTCTCAGCTGGTAAATCCTCCTGTTAGCATAACATTGTTGTGCAAACCAGAGCTGGGCTGCTCTGTTTTCATACTGTGGCAGGGTTATGTACTCCTGCTTACTCTTAAGCAGTTAGTCAGGACTTTTAGATAAAGTTACCTCATTTCCTGTAAAGTATGAACTTTAAACCTAAAATTACCTTGGGGCAGTCACTCCACCAGATGTCAGGTGTCCACGGGGCCGCACAAGGTTCGCCTCTGAAAACAGTTGAATTCAGATTTCAAGACAATTAACCTGGAGAAGCAATTTAATAGTCTAGTATGATTCTGTACAGGTTTTTTTTCCCAATTTACCGGCGCTCGATTGCTCCGATCCTCCATTTTCACGGGGTGAGTTGTCCACAGATGAGGCCTCATCTCTAGGTTGGTGGTTCCTGTCCTGGGGTCAGGAGCACCACAGGGGACAGCAAGACAAATCAGGGGTCGTTAGATAATTTATTATTTCTTCCCTGAACTATTTCCCCTTTTTCTTAGGAATTACTGATCATTTCCTTAAGGAAACATGAAACAAGTGAAAAATAGTTTTGATTGAAGTCCAGTTGTAAAAAGTAAAAGTGTAAAAAGTATGTACACAGGTGTACATACTGTGGATGAATGAGTTCTCTCTGTTTCAAGACAACCAAACGTTTCACAGGTAACTGCAGAATAGTATCAAACCCCACAAAACAGAAGCATTCATGTAATATTGCCTAATGAGCTAATAACATAACTCCCGTCCTCCTTGTTCCAATCAAGCATGAAAATGGACATTGTATTGCTCTGATATGCAGAGTTATCGTTACTAAGCAGTACTGACTCCACTTGCTAACAGGCTAACCAGTTTGTTAACAAACTCTGAGTCAACACTTTTGCATCAGGAAGTACAGGTACAGACAAACATGAGTTATAAACAATTGAATAACACCAATGACCTCACCATTCCACTTATAATGGAACTTTCAGCTTTGAAGATCAAACGCCTTTCACGCTTTCCTGTAGCTTTCCCCGCTAATGATGCTAACACGTGGCGCACCAGACAATACGGACAAAATGGCAGAAAATCTCTCTCGCAAACGCAAGAGTAAGAATAGTCTCGTGCTACGTCACCAACTAACTCAACCACAGAACGGAGTTCCGTTCAAAACAGAGTTTTGTTGTTTTTTAATTTTTTTTTTAATATATTACATCACTTAAATTTGATATCAAATTTAATCATTTAAGTGTACGCAACTAGATGTCACTCATGTCAGTTTTAGTTAAGGCTAACTTTGACTGTTCAAAAGACAATCAAACTCCCCCATAGAAATGGTACATTCTGGGGGGATGGGCCAGTTCAGTGCACCCAATCAAGTCACCTGTTATCCCCCTACATAACTGATCTTCTGCCACACAGCCAGTCTTTTTCCCTCAATATGGTGTACATACATGCTCGAGTAAATAATGTCACGACTTTGTGTTTGTTGATGTGATGTTACTTACTCCTGAACTCTGATTCAATTAGATCATTTATGGTGGCTCAATTTCCCTGCACCGGCAACAGTATTTCAGGATAGCCAAAGTCAGCCAATCCTTCTTTACTCTGACTGTACCATGAGTTATTACAGGGAGTTATATGAAGCAGCATAATAGTAATAATAGTAATTTCTGCTCAAATTCTTTGAGAATCTCTCAAAGCAGAGCCTTTTCTACCAAACTATAACATAGGGAAAAAGGCTCCTCTCAAAAAATTAAACCAATCTAATGTCAGTGAAGACTTTCAGCTTACCTGGGATGTTTGGTTGTATCTCTTGTTTCGAGGTGATTGGAAGTACATGGCTGTGTAAAAAGGATGCCCACAACATGTTTTGTTGAATCTCCTTAGTTCCTTCCACAGAAATACATAAATGTAAAGACTCCATTGCACAATCCCGATTGTGTGTGATCCCTACATTAATAAAAGAGGGAAAACCTCAGCTGTTGAGTACAAGTGTAGTGGGCTGAAAAGTGTAATTTCTCATCAGTGACAACAAATGTGTATAATCCCATTATTATCACTGAGGTGGTCTTCACTACAGTACTGGCAGTAGCTGTGATCATCGTCATCTTTCAACTTGTGTACAATCAAGTCAAATCCATAATATCACTGCCCAAGAATTGTAGTATCTCCATCTGTAGTCAGATTTGGTCCCATGTCTGTAAGAAAATGAAGAAAATGGCAATTAATTAATTTGAAAAATATGGTTAACCTGCTTTAAAATCCTTAAACCCTCCTGAAGCTGAACTTGATGATCTGTGCCTGATTAACACCGACTCATAAAAATACTTTTTTTATATATTGCTCATGACGAGGACAGGACAGGGCATGGTAATCCTTTAAATTCTTTAAGGGTCACTACACCCTACAAGTCATCACTCACCATGCCAGGTGAATTCACATGCTGCACCTTATCAACTGAATTCTCTCTGATGCCATCTATGTTGGATATGAACCTGGCTCCATTCATTAAAGTCAGTTTAAGCTGTTCACTTTTTCATCCACTGTCTGCACAGCATCTCCACTGCTGCACAGCAACTTTGTAGAATTGTATAGTGTCAATGCAATGGATATATATCAGAATGCAAGAATACAGTTTCAGTTTTACCTCAGTGTAACAGAGCTATATTGACTATTTTTCCAGTTTATTCTCAGGGACGATGCATATTAATAGGCATTACTTTAATAAGTGTGCCAGAATCAGCCAAACAGTTACTTTTATGATGTAGCATCAAAATACCTGAAAGACAACAGCCAATCAAACTCAATGGTAAAATCCCAATGCCATTAAATTCTAATCAATCTGAACTCTCAACTATTCAGAGGAGATTAATTCTAAGATAAACAATAAAAACAAATAAAAACAAATACACACATATATTCTCTGTAACATTTAAATGATTTACCTCAGAGAGGATTCCTACTGACATGGTCAGTGTCTGTCTGAAGACCTTGTCTCTGGATTGTCAGGTGTGGCACATTCATGCAGTACAGGTTTGCTTCCCACAGTTTCCTGCATCATTGTCATCAGGTGGGTTGAACCAGTTGAACCACTAACTAACCAAATCTAGTTTGTTTTGTTTTAATAACTTCAAAGCTTATTAGCTGATTATTTTTTAAACATTTTTTTAAAGACAATAATTATTCAGTGAAGTTAAGGAAATAACGGTTTTAACATGTTGTTGTGGCGCAGCTCCCTGCCAGTAATCCCTACTGGGTTCTACCTGTCCCAGACCTGACCCTTCTCCTCCTGGTGGTCCAAAGCTCCTGTGCCTGCAGTATTAACAACACTAACACTCCCTCAGTGCTCCAGGCTCCCAGAACGAACTGCTAGCTGCACTGCTAACTTGCCAAAGGTGGCTATACTTAAAAGCAGTTAGCAGTTTCTCTGTTGATAGGCTGCCAATACACCTTTAAGAGCCCCCTCAAGAAGCAAATATGTTTGTGATAGGAATTTGTTTTTAAACTCTTACTTTATATATCTTGTCATATCCAAATCTTTCTATCTTGTTCATAACTGAGTGGCTGATCGTTCCACATTTTCTCACAGTCTCTCTCACATCCACACCCACGACGCATGGCATGTTGTTGAACCTGAAATTACGTGGCCATGGCACACACAATCATGCCCCTATCTGCAGGAAGTCAGTTGCCAAAGCACACATCCAGCAGACAAAGGGCATCATTCAAATTTTGGGCTCTTGTTTCTGGCCATCTGATGAATATAAGTGCTCTCCTATTAGCTGTGGTTTGATAACAATTACCTCCTGAGGGAAATGTCTATCTCTTAAGCTGATAATGATCCACTGTGTTCAACAGCTAGTTCATAAAATAAACTGTCTGCTGTTGGTGGGAATAGTGTACAGTGTGACAACTGTGTGCTGCAACTGAAACAATGCTGAGTATTGACACTGAAAACAGTGAAGTTGACAGTGTCTGTTGATGAAATAGATTTAGTCCTTTGCAACCAACAAAATTTGCCTGAATTTAAATACTGACTTCACTCTCTCCTACCTAATTTGCAAGACCTGGGGCTGAAGCTTATTATACATTTCAGTCTACAACATATGTACAGCAACAAAAAAAAAAGAGAAAAACTTATTATTGTATAATAGTGCAAAGCCACACAGAAAGCCAAACTAGCTGCATGAAAGTTGACAGAAGACAGGACAGAAGAGGTCAAATCTTTCATATTGTTCTCCACTTCACCACATACAACTGACCTAATGTTGGGTAGGTCACAGAGCACAGGAGAGGAAATAAAAAGTCAAATGGCAGTTGAATTGTTTCTCAAGCCTCCCTTAACACATGATTACTGTAGGCTAACCTTATTATTCACTCCTGTACTTTGGTTCATGACCTGCACAGAAATGTATTTTGTGCCTTGTGGTAAATACTAGCATCATGACATGCTAAACTAAGATGTGTTATGACCCTGGGTCATTATTATTTTGTGTGTGTAGATATGATGCTGCTCTGTCCCTCCTCCTCCAAGTGTGTGAGCAGTCTGCTGACTGGCTGGAGCCGGCTGATTGCTGCTCTAGGATTGGCCAGAGGCCGGAGAGGAGCCTTTTTGAACCACCGGCTGACTGCAGTCTCCCTCTCCAACCATTCACCCACATCCAACTGGGACCGGTGTCTAGCTTGTTGAGGATTTTTTTGAGGATCTTGTTGAGTTTGTGTTTTGTGAAACTTAGTGTCAATTGTCAACCTGAGTCTTTTGTAAATTTGTACGCTTAGAAAATTGTGTGTGGTAGCCCAGTAGGAGGGAGAAGCCTTTTCTTTAACCTCTTTTTCCCTAATTTAGGAGTTAGGTAAGAGATTGCCTTTTGATTAATACTTTTGTTTTGTATAGGGAAGGTAGGGAGATGGGTGATTTTGTTTGTTGTTTTGGCCTTTACTCCCTCTAAAGCAAAAACCTTTAATTTAAAAGTTTCCTGTGACACTGGCATTCTTGGGAATGGGAAGAATGGGGAGCAGCACATCATACTATGTCTCTGATTCCCCTAGATCAGGGGTGTAACAGATGTTGGATCTGGTTAACATTACACCTGGTGTCACAGTTGCACACAAAGGACCCAAATGCAAGACACATAGGCAGGCAGGTAGTATAACAAAAAGTAAGCTTTAATGAAGTAACATTTAAAGAATGAAATGAAACCCAAAATCAAATTTCCAAAAAACAAATAGAAAGTAACAAATTGGGAAAAAAAAGACAAACATAGAACTGCAGACAAACCAGAAAACTAAGAGGAATAAAGGCAGAGCACACAAGAATTCATACTCAGCAGTCCTCACCATACAGGAAGTCAACCGTGCCTGGTTAGGCAGGGTTGCGCTTCCGGGGTGAGAATAGTGCAAAAGAGTGGGACATCCAAGTAAGCTGCATTACCTCCACCTACTGGATCAAAAACAGGTTGACAGTGCAAACTATTTACAGTGTCCACCCACAGTGATACAATTCCCAACAATGTTCATATCATAACCCAGCTCTCACTGTCTGAACTGGTGCAAACCCTTCCATCAGTGCTGTATCTAACTTTTTTGCAGATAACCTACAAAGACTGAAATGATGACTGGATTTGAATACAACCTAAACTAACAAGGGTTTGGGTTCAAGTGAAGGGAGTTGGAGAAACATAGGGGAAAGGAATCAGCAGAGAAAATTAGAGCAAGGAAGGAACTAAGAAGTAGAAAAAGAAAACACTGGGAACAGGGTAAGGCCAACAAAGTCGATGCAGGGCAGAGGGAAAAAAAACTGCTGAGGAACTCTGGAGAGAAACGGAACACTGGAAAAAGGGCAAAAGACACCACAAAGACACCCAAAACACATAAATGACAGGACCATGACACCTGGGGTCAGTTCCATAAAGCAAGCCAGGAAAGTGTGGATTAGAGTCAAACACCCTACTTTAATGAACCAAACTAACTAAGCAGTTCGAAAAAGTCAATTCAAGTTTACTAATTCACACATGTTAAAACAGCCAAGTTATTGCCTGTGCATCCCATGCTGCGTCCTCAGCAAGGGCATAGCTTGGATTCCAACTCTTGGCCTCTTTTACCGAGTGGGTGATAACGAAAGTTGGAGTGAAATTAGATATTATTCAGAATGATGCCTCAAGACTTTAATTCTATTTGTCTATTGATCATATTTGAAATGACACAAAACCTTGTTTCTAGTAGCTTATTTCTGATTTCACCATTTCAATTCTACACAATTCTGACACATGAGTTAGTTGCTTATTGATAGACCACAGGATTTAGGTACATTTTTGGTCATAATTGTCATGGTTTTGTTCTTTTTATTTATTTATTTATTTATTTTTTGTTTCTCTTTTATTATTGTAGTTTATATCCTCTTGCGTCATATTTTACTTTCTACTTCCTCAATTTTGTCTATTTTCCACTCTTTTTCTGTGTACACCTGTCCCTTTAGCTAACTCCTTGTGAGTTAAGCCTGTGATTTCCGCATGGCAGTCCTGTGTCTCCTGCATCTCATATGCCTGTTCCTTGGTCCCTGTGTGTCGTCTGTGTTTCCAGTTTATTCTCTTTGGTTTTCTAGTTTGCTGCATTATTTGTATTGCTTTTGTAGTTTCCTTTTCCTGCCTTTTTGTTAGTTTCATGTTTGATTATTGGATTTTAATTTGGATCACAGCTTTCATTAAAACTAGCTTTTTGTTGTTACATCTTCTTGCTTCCTTTGCTGTTCAGTCTTAATGTCACCATATTGTTCTTTGGGGTTATTTATATTCATACTCATTTTATTTAGCATAGGCCTAAATGTTTGTTATTAATGTTTGGGGGGAACTGTTAGCTTGCGTTAGACCAAGTGGGAAAAGAGTCAGACTAACCAAAATAAGCCTGACTAATTTGTGCATGATGTACTTTGATTAACTTAATTTACCAGTGTAAGTTTTAGTTCTGTAAAATTAGTTAGACATGCTCAATTAAAACCCAGGTACATTGGGGGAAACCAAGAGTACCTATCTCTGTATGCCACTTCAGGTCCTTGAAAAGCGCTGTATAAATTAAAGGTTACTTTGACCCTCACGTCAAATGGGGAAAGATGCCTAAACATTTATGTTCCCATAGAAAGACAGACAGGTAATTTTGGGGAGAAGACATAAGGTCGACCAAAGCCAAGTTATATGAGTTATGGGAGATGAGCAGGGAGACAGGTCAACTCCTCTTATAGTCTATTGTATAATTTATCCAAGTGACCAATCAGGAGAAGTAGGTGTGAACTGGAGAAGGGACTCTAAAAAGGCCCACACAGGGAGAGACGCTCAGGGTGGTTACTTGTAGATTTCCTAAGATTGAAGGTTTGAGAGGATTTCTGGTAGAGCAGAGGGCAAAGCACTGGGCAGAACTTTGCCAGGATCTGAGAACACCAGAGGGCGGCCACTGTTTTGGATGCAGGCTTGAGATCTATTTCAATAAAGATTTCTCTATCATTCCATCAAGCCTTGCCTCTGCAGAATTCTTTTATCATCGAACTACACGCCGACAACTTTGATGAAGAGAGCCCAGAAACTACAGTCTGACATTAATAGGGAGTTTTGGGTTAAACTAGCTGTCAATAATAATAGTGATTATTAGGGGTAATTACAAATTATGATAATAATGAAAATGACATATAATTTCTCTCCGTCTCCTCTTAGATCTGTATTTTCACCTCTTCTTCTTCCTCCTGGTTAACAGACTGAAGGCAGCAGTGCGTAACAGCTGGAGCTGGAAAGTTTTCTCTGTTGTAGATTTTTGTGTTTGATTCCTTTATTACTGGAATGAATTACAGAAATGTAGTTGTGATGGTTGCTGATGAGTCAAACATGTGAAACACATGCTAGAATAAATGAATCCCATTTCTTTTGACAATGGAGGCTTCTTTATGATAAAACCAGTTGTGAAACATGAATTTCTCTCTCCAGACTGTTTTCTGTTCAGCCTCTACAAACATTATTTCGTTAAGTGTCAGCAGGGGGAGCTGAATATCAAGCAGCTCTTCTTCAGTTTACACAGACTGAGTGTCTGAATACTGACTTTAGGTCAGCTCTGGTTTCTTCTCATACTCCAATATCACACAGTGTCTCTTAGTTTGACAAATATTAGATGAACAATGATGTGTTACAGGGCAGCTGTAGCTCAATGTGTAGAACAGGTAGTCTAGTGATTGGAAGGTTGCTGGTTCAGTTCCCAGCTACTGGCTGAGCTGAGCTGCATGTCAAAGTGTCCATGAGCAAGATACTGAACCCCAAATTGCTCCTGATGTGCAGTTGACACCTTGCATGATGGTAAACACCATCAGTGAGCCCTGCGATGAGCTGGCAACTTGTCCAGGGAGTACCCTGCCCTTGCCCTGAGATGAGGCTAGGATAGGCTCCAGCAGCAACACCCTGCGACCCCATGGAAAGGGATAAGCGGTTACGGACGGTGACATGATCACATGAAAACACTCCAGACTGTATCATCACATCCTGCTACAGTTTAACAGTGTGTGACTCCCTCTAGTGGATGTTGTGGAGTATTGTGTTGTCTTTGCTCCAAAGGTTTTTGTACAGAGTTTTGGTGTTTCCTGTCACTGTGGGCTGCAGAGCACAGTAGTACACAGCAGAGTCAGACAGCTGAAGCTTCTGGATCTTCAATGGACCTGATTTTGAGGTAGAATCCAGTGTGGATGAAAATCTTTCCTTGAACTCATCTGGTGAGTTCCCGTCATCCCGTTGAATGCGGCTCAGTATGAATTTAGGGCTGTTGTTTCCATCCTGTTTGTACCAGAAGAGATAATAACTTGGGTTACTGGTCTCAAATTTGCAGTCCAGTGTAACTGTGTCTCCTTCAGCAGCAATGACATCTTCTGTTGGCTGGATCACTCTGTCTGCTCCTTTACACTCTGAGGAAGAAGAGAACATGCAGAGGAAGAGATGAATCAATAAAGATGATTGATTAAAGGAGAACAATCAGTAGGTTTAAAGAGTTACCTAGCCAGAGAGTCAGAATCAGGATGTTTCTCAGCCAGTGTTTCATGTCTGCAGTGAGAGGGGAGGAGAGAGAGGAAGAACATTGATACTCTGATGGATCTGGGCCTTCACATCATTGGTCCTTCATCTGTATCATCTGTTGAGGAACTCTCTACATTTACATCTCATTTACATTTTATCTGTTCAGCTCAAATGTTCTTCATGATGATTGTAGCGGACAGAACACAGGAATATACAAAGAAACTAAATTCTTTCATCAACATTTTGATGGTTTAATCAAAAGACTCTTTATGTCTGTGTTGTGTTAATTTACAGGATAATGTTTCCTCCCTTTTTTATCTAGTTAACTTTTAAAGACTTTTTGGCTCAATGCATTCCAACTCTGCAGCCTGAAACTGAACACAAGTCCAGAGAACACATGCTGTGTGTCTCCTCTGTGGACTCAGATAGACCTTGTCTGAGCCTGGACTCATCATCCAAAAGTGATACCAGCTGATTCACTGAGCCTACAAGTTCACCTCATTATCAACCCATCCATCACTGCATGATGAGGTATCTGGACTGCAACACATTCTGGTCTTTAATTCAACTCAGTTTAAATTTAACCTGTTCCTCCATGTTGTGTGAGTTAAGGAATGTAGACAGTGTGGGGCTAACAGCTCCAAGGGTCCCTGGATTCAGTATTCAGCTGTGTGTGTGTCAAAGGTTAGCAGAAGACAAGGCCACTATAGAGGAATAAAACAGAATTTGACCGTCATGTCAGATGGATGGAGATGTCTAAACATGTACATTTCCAGGAAAGGATAGTTGGATCATTTTGGTAATTTTGGGATACAAGACCTAAGGAGTGACAGTAACATATTTAGTCATTTATGGGAGATGAGCAGGGAAATAGACCAACTCCTTTTCTAGTCCATTGGACAGATGGACCCTCAACCCACCAAAGTGACCAATTGGAAGAAGTAGGCAGGTATAGCCCCAGGGACTTTAAATAGGCCTGCATGAGTAGAGAAGGTGAGGTGGTAATTGGTAGATTTCCTAAGATCGAAGGCTTGATAGGATTTCTGATAGAGCAGAGGGTGAAGCATTTTGGCTTTGCTTTACCATATATGTAAGAATACCAGAGGGCGGCCGCATCTGGTTCAGACGCCAGCTTGAGATCTGTTTCAATAGAGATTGCTCTATCATTCCATCCAGCCTTGCCTTCGCAGAATTCTTTTAAAATCAAACTACACGCCGACACCTTTGATGAAGAGAGCCCAGAGATGACAGTGACTTAATCAATGGAGGTGGTGTCACTTCTAACGACTGCTTAATAATGTCTCATGTATGGTAAGAATGGTACAGAGAATATATTGTTAAGTTGTTTTACAAACATCCAACCAGGATTTGGTGATATAATATTGACATCTAAAATGCTCATTGCTAGATGATTTTTGCTTCTATTGATCAGAGTATCATATTTCCCTTTGTGTTTTTGAATCGATTGTAATATCGTTCATTCATTGTTTGGTTCATTCTGATGTTGCTTCACACACATCAAGCCAGGATTTAAACCAGTTTAACAGTGTGTGACTCCCTCTAGTGGATGTTGTGGAGTATTGTGTTGTCTTTGCTCCAAAGGTTTTTGTACAGAGTTTTGGTGTTTCCTGTCACTGTGGGCCTCACAGCACAGTAGTACACAGCAGAGTCTGTCACTGCAGCAGAGGAGATCTGCAGATGCATTTTGGTTTTATCACTCACTTCAGCATGCAGTCTAGAGTCTTGATGTTTTAACTTTCCTCCTGTTCCCAAGTGAGAAATAAGGAACTCTGGTGGTTTTCCTGGATATTGTCGATACCAGTAAAACTGATCGCCACCAGTTGCTTCTTTGGAGTATGTGTAGGACAGAGTAACAGTGCTGTCTTCTAAACTGGACTCTTCATTCTTGAATGGACTGAGTTCTTCACAGCTGACACCTAAAGGAAGAGAAATACTATTGTGTGGGAAAAAAACTCAAAAGAAATGAATTGCCTTCAGAAACCATTAGAATGTAACTTGACATGATAAAAGCATGATGTAACATACCTGTTATAATAGTGAGAAACATCAGAGACAGCCCATAATAGTCCAGTGACAGCATGTTGAATAAAGGTAATGTTTCTGGTTTGTGTATTGAACTCTGCTGAATATGGAAGTTCCTCTCTCTTCTATAGTTCAGTAACAGCTCAGCTCCTCCCTGAATTTCTCCGTCTCCTCTTAGATCTGTATTCTCTCTCCTCTTTGTTACACTTCCTCGACCTTTAACTGTGCAGTGATGCTGATGCAGTCACTGTCATATAAATCATGTTGAAATTATAAATCATCAGTGGCCCAACAGTTCAGTTTTTGTTTATCAAACTGTAGGCCATTCCTCTAAAAAGCGTGATCTTTGTCCCTGTGTGCAGCTGGCTTTTTTCTATATTGGGTTTAGAGCAGTGGCCTCCTTACTCACTGAGCTGCCTCTGTGGTTAAGTGGATAAAGGACTTGTTTTGCTGTTGATATCTCTACTTCTCTTTTTAAGGTCCTTTGTTGTTCTGGGATTGATTTGGTCTCTTCTGTTCATCTGTTGGAGACAGAATGTGTCTCCTTCTGATCAGTATGATAGCTGGTGGTGCCAGTGTTTATTAGTGTGTCCTTTTGTCTGTAGAGATGAACAAGTCACCTCTAGGGGCCAGTTATTCAAAACATTTAATCTGGATCAAAATTATCCGGATTTGGAAATCCCGTTTTTTGCTATCAGGTAATCTTTCTTACTTTTATGCCAGTTTTTCAAAGCAACTTTGAATTGGATCACCTTGATCCAGATACACAGTTTTCAAGATTACCAAATCTGGATTACCAGAGCTCTAAACCAACCGATCGGATGGCATAATATTGGGAGACAGAGCCTATCCACTTCTACCATGGCTGATGACTCCTTTCCTTGCAGCAATCACACCTGCACAGGCACGCTTCAACACTGCTGATTGCAAAACAAGATGTGCAATTAAGTGTTTAACTGGATTTCTGAAGAGACGCTTTGCATGCCTTAACTACTTGCGAGTGGAGCCACAGGGAGCATGCAACATAATACTTGCGTGTATTGTCCTGCACAACATCGCTACCAGGCACAATGTCCCTCTCGCGCAATGATGTTTATGATGCACCTGAGCCTGTTGAAGAACCAGACCAACCTCTGGCGTTCTGTCAGAATGAGGGACTGACTGGACGTGTAGTAAGGGATGCAATTGTTAGAAATTATTTTTGACAGGTTTATCTCTGATGATTGTTTCTTTGAAATTAACATACAGTGATGAATGACAGAAAAATGTAATATATTATTTTTGTTTGTTATTAAAATCTGTTTGGGGGAATTGTTTCATGGGGACAAGATCATTTATATTTTTATTTTATTTTTACTTTACTATACTGAAAGGCTTAATCGGTAGCCTTTGTCTACTTCATCTACTTTATCACTGTAACGGTTAAACAAGTCAAGTGCAAAATATAAGTAAAAGTATATACACTAAATGATAAAAATGTATCATTTGATCAATTTTAAAGTTTTACCACATTTTCTTCCTGAAATCCACCTTGAAGTCCTACCTCCTGTTGGGATCAGGATAATCCTTTTTTTTTTTGGATCAAAGTTATCCAAATCCTACTGAAACGTTTTGAACAACACAGACTGAAGGTTTGATCCAGATTCAAACTAGGATTGGATTCCGTGATCGAATCCGATTTCAGAATCCTTCTTTCCCCTTTTGAACAACCCATTTTCAAGATTTGATCCAATCCGACAACCAAAATCAGATTAGATTACCTTTGAACAACTGGCCCCATATGTTTGGAAATTGATCCTGAACCAGACTTTCAATGATGTAAAGCAAAGAGACCCTGAGTCTGAAGGTAGTTCAAAAGACTTCCAGCAGCTTGTCAGTGTGTCAGCTTGTGTTTTTGTGCAGAGTTTTGGTGTTTCCTGTCACTGTGGGCCTCACAGCACAGTAGTACACAGCAGAGTCTGTCACTGCAGCAGAGGAGATTCATTTCATTCATAGTAGACAAGTATAGTCAATCTGCAGTTTGTTGAGAGATGAAGAACTCTGGTGGTTTTCCTGGATACTGTCGGTGGCGATTGATATAGTAACGAGATGAGAGTCGTTCACAGCTGATAACTGAAGAAAAAATCATTCTTATTTCATGTTGTGGAAGTTCAGTGAAAAGAATCGCATACAGCTGTCTGCTATAGTTCAGTAACAGCTCAGCTCCTCCCTGAATCTCTCCGTCTCCTCTCAGATCTGTATTTTCACCTCTTCTTCTTCCGCCTGGTGAACGAGACGAGCTCAGGGCAGGCCAGTGATTTATATCCATGTTAGATATGTGCTGCCCTCTGCTGCACGCTGAAGTCATGCTAATGTCACAAACCTCTTTGTTTCTCTGTTTATTTGTTGTGATCTTAATGTGTTGATGTAAAAGTCGTGTGATGGTGAAAAACAACTAATGAAGATATTAAAGAAAACAGCTACACATTTGTCTTTCTTTTAATTTTTGTTCGTTGATTTAATTACAATACGGTGAAAGCAGATTTAACAAAGAAATACATATAACAGTGTCATCATCTTTTATCATCATCTCTGTTTTATTCATAGTTAAAGGAACAGCTCACCCAAACATTAACATCAGCCGTCCTCTCCTCCTCCTGATGATATAAAGTCCTCCTCTCCTCCTCCTGATGATATAAAGTCCTCCTCTCCTCCTCCTGATGATATAAAGCCCTCCTCTCCTCCTCCTGATGATATTAAGTCCTCCTCTCCTCCTCCTGAGGATATAAAGTCCTCCTCTCCTCCTCCTGATGATATAAAGTCCTCCTCTCCTCCTCCTGATGATATAAAGCCCTCCTCTCCTCCTGATGATATAAAGTCCTCCTCTCCTCCTGATGATATAAAGTCCTCCTCTCCTCCTCCTGAGGATATAAAGTCCTCCTCTCCTCCTCCTGAGGATATAAAGTCCTCCTCTCCTCCTCCTCCTCCTCTCCTCCTCCTGATGATATAAAGTCCTCCTCTCCTCCTCCTGATGATATAAAGTCCTCCTCTCCTCCTCCTGATGATATAAAGTCCTCCTCTCCTCCTCCTGAGGATATAAAGTCCTCCTCTCCTCCTCCTCCTCCTCTCCTCCTCCTGATGATATAAAGTCCTCCTCTCCTCCTCCTGAGGATATAAAGTCCTCCTCTCCTCCTCCTCCTCCTCTCCTCCTCCTGATGATATAAAGTCCTCCTCTCCTCCTCCTGAGGATATAAAGTCCTCCTCTCCTCCTCCTCCTCCTCTCCTCCTCCTGATGATATAAAGTCCTCCTCTCCTCCTCCTGATGATATAAAGTCCTCCTCTCCTCCTCCTGATGATATAAAGTCCTCCTCTCCTCCTCCTGATGATATAAAGTCCTCCTCTCCTCCTCCTGATGATATAAAGTCCTCCTCTCCTCCTCCTGAGGATATAAAGTCCTCCTCTCCTCCTGATGATATAAAGTCCTCCTCTCCTCCTCCTGATGATATAAAGTCCTCCTCTCCTCCTGATGATATGAAGTCCTCCTCTTCTCCTCCTGATGATATAAAGTCCTCCTCTCCTCCTGATGTGATCTCATTCTTTCGGTCATGACCCATCGCTCATGACCATAGGTGAGGGTAGGGACGAAGATTGACCGGTAGATCGAGAGCTTTGCCTTTCGGCTCAGCTCCCTTTTCGAAAAGGGAAAAAAAAATAATAAAAATAGATTTTCTTCTTGTCTGATTTTTGTATGACTGGATATTTTTGTGTGATTTATATATTTATCTTTTTATTTTTCTGCGATTGTATATTTAAGCACCATTGCAACTAGACAAATTCCTTGTTTGTGTAAAAACCTACCTGGCAATAAATCTCATTCTGATTCTGATTCCAGTGACACTGGCTCAGACTGTAATGGGTTCATGGTGTGTGACTCCCTCTAGTGGATGTTGTGGAGTATTGTGTTGTCTTTGCTCCAAAGGTTTTTGTGCAGAGTTTTGGTGTTTCCTGTCACTGTGGGCTGCAGAGCACAGTAGTACACAGCAGAGTCTGTCACTGCAGCAGAGATGATGTTCAGA
The DNA here is from genome assembly GCF_900880675.1 of Sparus aurata. Lineage (NCBI taxonomy): Eukaryota > Metazoa > Chordata > Actinopteri > Spariformes > Sparidae > Sparus > Sparus aurata. The sequence goes on along the minus strand of NW_022045128.1, from coordinate 12,377 downwards.
TCCACACGTTTGTCTGCTTTGTTGATGTCAGCTGAGAACTCAGAGTTAGTTGGATGAATGATTCCTCCCTCTGTGATGTAGAGCAGGAACTCTGGTCTGGATCTCTGGTATTGTCTGTACCACTGGATATTGCTGATAGCACCCTCATATTTACAGGTCAGGTTGATGTTCCTTCCCTCTTCAACACGTTCTTCACTTCTTTCTGGCTTTATGCTGTTCATGGAACCCAGCGCTGCAAAATGAGTGTTATTCATGTTAGTCGTCTGTAACATTCTGACATCAAGAGACTCAGCAGACCTTCTTTAACAAACCAAATGTTCTTTTCTATCATGGATATTGTTACTGTCCACAGATACAGCTGTAGTTATTAAAGGAGACCAAATATGTGGTTCAGACAGCAGGTTAATGAGACTTTGATCTCTGTTCCAACACTTACCTATAAAGTGAGAGAAAAGTATAAAGAGATACAGCGACATGTCTTTAGAGTTGTTCAAGTCAAACAGACAGCAGATGTCAGCTCTTCTCCTCAACATCAAGCTTAATTCTAAAGCTTTACATCTCATTATGATCAAAGGCTGTATCATCACATCCTGCTGCAGTTTAACAGTGTGTGACTCCCTCTAGTGGATGTTGTGGAGTATTGTGTTGTCTTTGCTCCAAAGGTTTTTGTACAGAGTTTTGGTGTTTCCTGTCACTGTGGGCCTCACAGCACAGTAGAACACAGCAGAGTCTGTCACTGCAGCAGAGGAGATCTGCAGATGCATTTTGGTTTTATCATCACTCACGTTGAAAGACAGTCTAGTGTCTTGATGTTTTAACATTTCTCCTGTTCCTAAGTGAGAAATAAGGAACTCTGGTGGTTTTCCTGGATATTGTCGATACCAGAAAACATAATCAGCACCACCTTGTTTGGAGTATGTGTAGGACAGAGTAACAGTGCTGTCTTCTAAACTGGACTCTTCATTCTTGAATGGACTGAGTTCTTCACAGCTGACACCTAAAGGAAGAGAAATCTGTTTAATATTATGTTTCAAAAAACTCAAAAAAATGAAGTGCCTTCAGAAAAAATTTGAATTTATGTTGACAGAATAAAAGCATAATGTAACCTACCTGTTATGATAGAGAGAAACATCAGAGACAGCCCATAATAGTCCAGTGACAGCATGTTGAATAAAGGTAATGTTTCTGGTTTGTGTATTGAACTCTGCTGAATATGGAAGTTCCTCTCTCTTCTATAGTTCAGTAACAGCTCAGCTCCTCCCTGAATCTCTCCGTCTCCTCTTAGATCTGTATTTTCACCTCTTCTTCTTCCTCCTGGTTAACAGACTGAAGGCAGCAGTTTGTAACAGCTGATTACTGGAATTAATTACAGAAATGTAGCTCTGATGATTTCAATGATGGATCATCTTTTCAGGGTTTGTAAAGTGAAGACGTACTTATTCTGTACTCCTAATGTAGTGTCAAAACTTTTTCATCACTGTACAACTTAATCTTGTTACTGGTAACATGCAGAGATATATGTTGTATGTTGCCTCACACGGGGAACCATATATGGTGATTCATCTTGAGATATCTCGGATAATTTACGAAAGTGACCAATTAGGAGAAGTAGGTGTGTACTGGAGAAGGGACTCTTAAGAAGGCCCGCACAGGGAGAGACGGCCGGGGTGGTTACTTGTAGATTTCCTAAGATTGAAGGTCCAAGAGGGCAAAGCACTGGGCAGAACTTTGCCAGGATCTGAGAACACCAGAGGGCAGCCACTGGTTCAGATGCAGGCTTGAGATCTATTTCAATAAAGATTTCTCTATCATTCCATCCAGCCTTGCCTCTGCAGAATTCTTTTATCATCAAACTACACGCCGACACCTTTGATGAAAAGAGCCCAGAAACTACCGTCTGACATTAATAGGGAGTTTTGGGTTAAACTTGGCTGTCAATAATAATCAGTGATTATTGGGGATAATTACAAATCATGATAAAAATGAAAAATGACATATAATTTCTCTCTGTCTCTTCTTAGATCTGTATTTTTTCTCCTTTCTGTTAAACTTCCTCTACCTTCAACTCTGAAATGATGCTGATACTGCAGTAGCACACATATAAATCATGTTTTACTCATGTTGGATTTATTTTTGTGTTGTTGATGAGTCAAACATGTGAAACACATGCTGGAATTAATTAATCCCATTTCTTTTCTAAATGGAGGCTTCTTTAAAAAAAAAAAAAAAAAAAATCCCAGCTGTGAAGCATGAATTTCTCTCTCCAGACTCTTTTCTGTTCAGTGTCTACAAACATGATTTCTTTAAGTGTCAGCAGGGAGAGCTGAATATCAAGCAGCTCTTCTTCAGTTTAAACAGAGTAAGTGTGTGAATACTGACTCTAGTTTCTGCTCATACTCCAATATCACACAATGTCTCTTTGTTTGACAGAAGTTCTTCTGTCCATTGGTGAATGTCTTTGATCTGGTTGGAAATAACGTCATTAAATATTTGATCAACAATGATGTGTTACTGATGAACACAGTCAACATACAGACAAACACATCATATGTCAGTTAAAGTAATCAGGGATTATTTTGTCCTCCTGTTTGTCTTCTGGACCAAACTGTCATTTAGTGCAATGATCTCACACAGAGAACTCATCAGTTCCACTCTTTTGTGTTTGTGACTTTGTGAGTCCAAAGATGGTAGACGTCATAGTCACATCCAGCTGAAGTTTAACAGCGTATGACTCCCTCTAGTGGATGTTGTGGAGTATTGTGTTGTCTTTGCTCCAAAGGTTTTTGTACAGAGTTTTGGTGTTTCCTGTCACTGTGGGCTGCAGAGCACAGTAGTACACAGCAGAGTCTGTCACTGCAGCAGAGAAGATCTGCAGATGAAACTCCTTTCTGTCTCTATCATGTGAAACAGACAACTTCTCTGTTTTCTCTGAACCTTCTCTGATGAGAAACTGTGGAGATGAACTGGACTTCTGTTGATACCAGTAGAGGCTGTTAACAGAGCCTGAATAGTTGCAGGAGAGAGTCACAGTGTCTCCTTCCACAGCCAGCATTACATCTTTAAATGGTTTCACCAAATCCTCAGAGGATCCTGAAAGAACAAACATATATTTCACTGTAACATTTGTATTTCTTTACAGTGAGTTTAGTCAAAGAAAAACTTGATTAAAGTTGACTTACCAGCATGAAACATGAAGATCATCATCCAGATTAAAAAGAGCGGCATGATCTTCAGTTGTAGTGAATGAAGAACAGAGAGAACACAGCAGCTCTTCACCTCTAAAATGAAGCCTTTCATATTCAGTTGTGTAGCTCCTCCTCTTTCTGAGGGTTGTGATGTATTCGGTCAAAATGGCTGCTTGTAGTTGCAAGCATTTTAATATTCCTACAACATCATTTACTGGAAATGTATTCACCGCCAGTCTTCTGACTGACGTAAAAGTCTGTAACATCAAGCACAAACTCATTGTTATTATTGCTTTTGCTCTCGGGATATGTTGGGACAATTCCAGGTCCTGTCAGTCCTGCACAATGCCTCACACCTGCAGATTTTAAATCTAGATCTGGTTTTATGATTATTCATATCAGTGTCAGAAGCTTATTCCCTTAAATGGACATGTTTAGAATATGGATAAACTCTGAGCCTCATATTGTGTTCAGAAATGGAGCTTACAGAATCTGTACAGACTTGGGATATTTGCATTAATGTTTACAGTGTTTATTGGACAGACGTCAAAGAAAAGACAGTTAAGTGGCTTCTTTAATCAAATGTATCTGATGTTGAATTAGTGCTTTTTTAGTCCAGAATATAAACAATAACGATATCTATCGCAAAAGACACGTGATCAATAGAACGTTCAATAATTTCACTGAACTCCATCAGAAACAGCTGATCTGCGAGCGGCGAAATACAGTGTGAGGCCCAGTTGCTGGACGAGAGGTTTATGCACGCAACTCTGTTTACTTTCGATCAAAGCGAAACCTAATTTTAGACACAGACACAGACCGTAGAACCTCTGTATCCCTACGCATTAGCACAACTAGGCCGTTGCGGTAATGCGTAGGGATACGGAGGTTCTATGGTTGAGAAAATGTAGTGCCAAAAGAAAGGGCGGTCTGACGGAGATGTAAAGCGGTGTGAATATTTTCTATACAACGTACACTTGCAATAATATAGATTTTTTAAGGTGGGCCTTGTTTTAAGTGGTTAAAATTCGCTTTGCACTGGACCGTGTTCACTGCAGCACAAAGCTGAGTGTCTGGGCTGGAGCGGCTCTGTGCCGCTGATTGGTGATTACGGTAGGAAACAGATCAACTATAGATATGTACTTCATATGACCCGACTTCAAAAAACACCAACTATCCCATTAACATATTGTCAAGCAGCAATGTCAGCATCTACACTATTTTGTCTTGTGTCTATGATTCTGATTCTGAAATCTTGAAAAGGATTTTTTTTTTCCAAAAATCTCACCTGTAGTCACCATTTAAAGGGTTATTTTTCAAATTTTACTTATTTCAAATGGGTAAAAAAAAATCAATAGTTATCGATATCGACTGATATGAAACACTTATATCGTGATACATTTTTCAGCAATATCGCCCAGCCCTAATTCAGAATATCTCTCTTTAAATTATCTAACAATCACCATATTGTGCTGGTGGGATGTTGTTGTCTTCTATCTTCCCCTCAGATAACACTGTCTGCTCTTATGAAGCTTCTGTCTCAACTAAACTACAATTAAGAGAAAAAGAGATTAAGTGAAAACCTTAAAAATCCAAGGAAGTGCTTGAAAACCATCAAATCATTATCTTCCAGGATTTATTGGAGAACATGTGGGTCCAGACCAAAACACAGAAGACATGATGAGAGACTGTAACTAAGTCTTTAGTTTTCAAATGTTCTGGTGTTTGAAGCTTCATCCAGTTGGTTTGTCATTGATGTGGATTTGCTGCTCATGTGAATCCTCCCACAGTGTTTCATTAGCAGCTGTAACCACAGTGACTGTGATAAAACAGGAATTAGCAGAATCCATCTGATATGAAGCTGTGGTTTGAATACCACTTCCCTCCTCTTTGAAGAGTAGTCAGATATCTGTGTTCAGGTTTTTGTACAGCCTCTTCTACACTTTGTATCACTGTGTTTCTAGAGCACAGTAGTAGAGAGCTGTGTCTGCCAGGGTTAGCTCTCTGATGGTCAGTGAGGTTGATCTATCTGATGTTTGAGACTGATATCGATTATCAGGAATATAGTCCAGATGACTCCATGATCCCTCTCCTTTCCTGAGTATAAACTGAGGAGCTTGAAGGTCAGAATGATGTCTATACCAGTAGAGGAGAACATCATCATCACTTGTCTGATATCGACATGTGAGTTTGACAGATTGTCCTTCTGTTCCACTGACTTCAGCTTCTACAGGAGAGATGCTGTCTCCAGCTATTAGTCCTGGAAAAAGTGTAGAAAATGAAGCCATTAGACTAACATTGTTCATGAGGCTGAGAGGAGAAGACAGTGGAAAATATCAAGTGTACAGTGTTACTCTGTGCTCCTTCACAGTCACATACAAACAATATCATTCAATGAACATCCATTTTGTCAATCTGATGAAAACATGAGGAGCATTGACTCTGTCAGAGCAAAGACATGAGAAAAGTGATGAAATCCAGGTTGTGTATATGTGGTTAATGCAGCAGGTTCAACAACACTTAAATTCCTGTTGTGTTCCAAAACTCACCTGTAAAGTGACAGAAGAGTAAAAAGAAGTAAAGCAACATGTCTTTGGATTTATTAAAGCCAGACAGACAGCAGATGAGCAGTGTTCTTCCACTGCAGCACAATGAGGAAGGAATGATGTCATTGGTTGAGTTGAGGCTAAATGGGCGGGGCCAATCAGCTCTTCACATTATTTATTCACTTCAACTCAACCAATCCATTTCTGTCTGTTGTCACAGCAGCTCTGTGTGGAATCTTTATTGGTTGATGTTTTGTTGTATTTGTCATCAGTCCAGTGACACTGGCTCAGACTGTAATGGGTTCATGGTGTGTGACTCCCTCGAGTGGATGTTGTGGAGTATTGTGTTGTCTTTGCTCCAAAGGTTTTTGTACAGAGTTTTGGTGTTTCCTGTCACTGTGGGCTGCAGAGCACAGTAGTACACAGAAGAGTCAGACAGCTGAAGCTTCTGGATCTTCAATGGACCTGATTTTGAGGTAGAATCCAGTGTGGATGAAAATCTTTCCTTGAACTCATCTGGTGAGTTCCCGTCATCCCGTTGAATGCGGCTCAGTATGAATTTAGGGCTGTTGTTTCCATCCTGTTTGTACCAGAAGAGATAATAACTTGGGTTACTGGTCTCAAATTTGCAGTCCAGTGTAACTGTGTCTCCTTCAGTAACAATGACATCTCCTGTTGGCTGGATCACTCTGTCTGCTCCTTTACACTCTGAGGAAGAAGAGAACATGCAGAGGAAGAGATGAATCAATAAAGATGATTGATTAAAGGAGAACAATCAGTAGGTTTAAAGAGTTACCTAGCCAGAGAGTCAGAATCAGGATGTTTCTCAGCCAGTGTTTCATGTCTGCAGTGAGAGGGGAGGAGAGAGAGGAAGAACATTGATACTCTGATGGATCTGGGCCTTCACATCATTGGTCCTTCATCTATATCATCTGTTGAGGAACTCTCTACATTTACATCTCATTTACATTTTATCTGTTCAGCTCAAATGTTCTTCATGATGATTGTAGCGGACAGAACGCAGGAATATACAAAGAAACTAAATTCTTTCATCAACATTTTGATGGTTTAATCAAAAGTCTCTTTGTGTCTGTGTTGTGTTAATTTACAGGATAATGTTTCCTCCCTTTTTTATCTAGTTAACTTTTAAAGACTTTTTGGCTCAATGCATCTCAACTCTGCAGCCTGAAACTGAACACAAGTCCAGAGAACACATGCTGTGTGTCTCCTCTTTGGACTCAGATAGACCTTGTCTGAGCCTGGACTCATCATCCTGAAAAAGTGATACCAGCTGATTCACTGAGCCTACAAGTTCACCTCATTATCAACCCATCCATCACTGCATGATGAGGTATCTGGACTGCAACACATTCTGGTCTTTAATTCAACTCAGTTTAAATTTAACCTGTTCCTCCATGTTGTGTGAGTTAAGGAATGTAGACAGTGTGGGGCTAACAGCTCCAAGGGTCCCTGGATTCAGTATTCAGCTGTGTGTGTGTCAAAGGTTAGCAGAAGACAAGGCCACTATAGAGGAATGAAACAGAATTTGACCGTCATGTCAGATGGATGGAGATGTCTAAACATGTACATTTCCAGGAAAGGATAGTTGGATCATTTTGGTAATTTTGGGATACAAGACCTAAGGAGTGACAGTAACATATTTAGTCATTTATGGGAGATGAGCAGGGAAATAGACCAACTCCTTTTCTAGTCCATTGGACAGATCGACCCTCAACCCACCAAAGTGACCAATTGGAAGAAGTAGGCAGGTATAGCCCCAGGGACTTTAAATAGGCCTGCATGAGTAGAGAAGGTGAGGTGGTAATTGGTAGATTTCCTAAGATCGAAGGCTTGATAGGATTTCTGATAGGGCAGAGGGTGAAGCATTTTGGCTTTGCTTTACCATATATGTAAGAATACCAGAGGGCGGCCGCATCTGGTTCAGACGCCAGCTTGAGATCTGTTTCAATAGAGATTGCTCTATCATTCCATCCAGCCTTGCCTTCACAGAATTATTTTATCATCAAACTACACGCCGACACCTTTGATGAAGAGAGCCCAGAGATGACAATGACTTAATCAATGGAGGTGGTGTCACTTCTAACGACTGCTTAATAATGTCTCATGTATGGTAAGAATGGTACAGAGAATATATCGTTAAGTTGTTTTACAAACATCCAACCAGGATTTGGTGATATAATATTGACATCTAAAATGCTCATTGCTAGATGATTTTTGCTTCTATTGATCAGAGTATCATATTTCCCTTTGTGTTTTTGAATCGATTGTAATATCGTTCATTCATTGTTTGGTTCATTCTGATGTTGTTTCACACACATCAAGCCAGGATTTAAACCAGTTTAACAGTGTGTGACTCCCTCTAGTGGATGTTGTGGAGTATTGTGTTGTCTTTGCTCCAAAGGTTTTTGTACAGAGTTTTGGTGTTTCCTGTCACTGTGGGCCTCACAGCACAGTAGTACACAGCAGAGTCTGTCACTGCAGCAGAGGAGATCTGCAGATGCATTTTGGTTTTATCATCACTCACGTTGAAAGACAGTCTAGAGTCTTGATGTTTTAACTTTCCTCCTGTTCCCAAGTGAGAAATAAGGAACTCTGGTGGTTTTCCTGGATATTGTCGATACCAGTAAAACTGATCGCCACCAGTTGCTTCTTTGGAGTATGTGTAGGACAGAGTAACAGTGCTGTCTTCTAAACTGGACTCTTCATTCTTGAATGGACTGAGTTCTTCACAGCTGACACCTAAAGGAAGAGAAATACTATTGTGTGGGAAAAAAACTCAAAAGAAATGAACTGCCTTCAGAAAACATTAGAATGTAACTTGACATGATAAAAGCATGATGTAACATACCTGTTATAATAGTGAGAAACATCAGAGACAGCCCATAATAGTCCAGTGACAGCATGTTGAATAAAGGTAATGTTTCTGGTTTGTGTATTGAACTCTGCTGAATATGGAAGTTCCTCTCTCTTCTATAGTTCAGTAACAGCTCAGCTCCTCCCTGAATCTCTCCGTCTCCTCTTAGATCTGTATTCTCTCTCCTCTTTGTTACACTTCCTCGACCTTTAACTGTGCAGTGATGCTGATGCAGTCACTGTCATATAAATCAAGTTTAAATTATAAATCATCAGTGGCCCAACAGTTCAGTTTTTGTTTATCAAACTGTAGGCCATTCCTCTAAAAAGCGTGATCTTTGTCCCTGTGTGCAGCTGGCTTTTTTCTATATTTGGTTTAGAGCAGTGGCCTCCTTACTCACTGAGCTGCCTCTGTGGTTAAGTTGATAAAGGACTTGTTTTGCTGTTGATATCTCTACTTCTCTTTTTAAGGTCCTTTGTTGTTCTGGGATTGATTTGGTCTCTTCTGTTCATCTGTTGGAGACAGAATGTGTCTCCTTCTGATCAGTATGATAGCTGGTGGTGCCAGTGTTTATTAGTGTGTCCTTTTGTCTGTAGAGATGAACAAGTCACCTCTAGGGGCCAGTTATTCAAAACATTTAATCTGGATCAAAATTATCCGGATTTGGAAATCCCGTTTTTTGCTATCAGGTAATCTTTCTTACTTTTATGCCAGTTTTTCAAAGCAACTTTGAATTGGATCACCTTGATCCAGATACACAGTTTTCAAGATTACCAAATCTGGATTACCAGTGCTCTAAACCAACCGATCGGATGGCATAATATTGGGAGACAGAGCCTATCCACTTCTACCATGGCTGATGACTCCTTTCCTTGCAGCAACCACACCTGCACAGGCACGCTTCAACACTGCTGATTGCAAAACAAGATGTGCAATTAAGTGTTTAACTGGATTTCTGAAGAGACGCTTTGCATGCCTTAACTACTTGCGAGTGGAGCCACAGGGAGCATGCAACATAATACTTGCGTGTATTGTCCTGCACAACATCGCTACCAGGCACAATGTCCCTCTCGCGCAATGATGTTTATGATGCACCTGAGCCTGTTGAAGAACCAGACCAACCTCTGGCGTTCTGTCAGAATGAGGGACTGACTGGACGTGTAGTAAGGGATGCCATTGTTAGAAATTATTTTTGACAGGGTTATCTCTGATGATTGTTTCTTTGAAATTAACATACAGTGATGAATGACAGAAAAATGTAATATGTTATTTTTGTTTGTTATTAAAATCTGTTTAGGGGAATTGTTTCATGGGGACAAGATCATTTATATTTTTATTTTATTTTTACTTTACTATACTGAAAGGCTTAATTGGTAGCCTTTGTCTACTTCATCTACTTTATCACTGTAACGGTTAAACAAGTCAAGTGCAAAATATAAGTAAAAGTATATACACTAATTGATAAAAATTTATTATTTGACCAATTTTAAAGTTTTACTACATTTTCTTCCTGAAATCCACCTTGAAGTCCTACCTCCTGTTCGGATCAGGATAATCCTGTTTTTTTGGATCAAAGTTATCCAAATCCTACTGAAATGTTTTGAACAACACAGACTGAAGGTTTGATCCAGATTCAAACTAGGATTGGATTCCGTGATCGAATCCGATTTCAGAATCCTTCTTTCCCTTTTGAACAACCGATTTTCAAGATTTGATCCAATCCGATAACCGAAATCAGATCAGATGACCTTTGAACAACTGGCCCCATATGTTTGGAAATTGATCCTGAACCAGACTTTCAATGATGTAAAGTAAAGAGACCCTGAGTCTGAAGGTAGTTCAAAAGACTTCCAGCAGCTTGTCAGTGTGTCAGCTTGTGTTTTTGTGCAGAGTTTTGGTGTTTCCTGTCACTGTGGGCCTCACAGCACAGTAGTACACAGCAGAGTCTGTCACTGCAGCAGAGGAGATTCATTTCATTCATAGTAGTCAAGTATAATAGTCAATCTGCAGTTTGTTGAGAGATGAAGAACTCTGGTGGTTTTCCTGGATACTGTCGGTGGCGATTGATATAGTAACGAGATGAGAGTCGTTCACAGCTGATAACTGAAGAAAAAATCATTCTTATTTCATGTAGTGGAAGTTCAGTGAAAAGAATCGCATACAGCAAACATTTAATCAAACTTTAAAACCAGCTGTCTGCTATAGTTCAGTAACAGCTCAGCTCCTCCCTGAATCTCTCCGTCTCCTCTCAGATCTGTATTTTCACCTCTTCTTCTTCCGCCTGGTGAACGAGACGAGCTCAGCGCAGGCCAGTGATTTATATCCATGTTAGATATGTGCTGCCCTCTGCTGCACGCTGAAGTCATGCTAATGTCACAAACCTCTTTGTTTCTCTGTTTATTTGTTGTGATCTTAATGTGTTGATGTAAAAGTCATGTGATGGTGAAAAACAACTAATGAAGATATTAAAGAAAACAGCTAAACATGTGTCTTTCTTTTAATTTTTGTTCGTTGATTTAATTACAATACGGTGAAAGCAGATTTAACAAAGAAATACATATAACAGTGTCATCATCTTTTATCATCATCTCTGTTTTATTCATAGTTAAAGGAACAGCTCACCCAAACATTAACATCAGTCCTCCTCTCCTCCTCCTGATGATATAAAGTCCTCCTCTCCTCCTCCTGATGATATAAAGTCCTCCTCTCCTCCTCCTGATGATATAAAGTCCTCCTCTCCTCCTCCTGAAGTATATAAAGTCCTCCTCCTCCTCCTGAGGATATAAAGTCCTCCCCTAGCCTCCTCCTGATGAAATAAAAAGTCTCCTCTCCTCCTCCTGATGAGATAAAGTCCCTCTCTCTCCGCCTCCTGAATGATATAAAAAGAAGTCCTCCTCTCCTCCTCCTGAGGGACAAAAGTTTAATAAAGTCCTCCTCTCCTCCTCCGGAGGATAGAAGGCCTCCTCTCCTCCTGATGATATAAAGTCCTCCTCTCCCTCCTGAATGAAGTAAAGTCCTCCTCTGCCTCCTCTGATGATAGTAAGTCCTCCTCCTCCTCCCTCCTCCTGATGATGTTAAAAGTCCCGTCCCCCTCCCTCCCTCTCTCTCCGGATGTAGTAAAGTCCTCCTCCTCCTCCTCCTGATGATATAAATCCTCCTCTCCTTCCTCCTGAAGGGGATATAAAAAAGTCCTCCTCTCCTCCTCCTGATGATAGTAAAGTCCGCCTCTCCTCCTCCTGATGATATAAAGTTCCGCCTCTCCTCCTCCTGATGAAATAAAGTCCTCCTCTCCTCCCTCCTGCCCTGATATTAAAGTCCTCCTCTCCTCCTCCTGATGACATATAAAGTCCTCCTCTCCTCCTCCGTGAGGATATAAAGTCCCTCCTCTCCTCTCCTGATAGATAAAAGTCCCTCCTCCTCCTCCTGATGATGTAAAGTCCTCCTCTCCTCCTCCTGATGATATAAAGTCCTCCTCTCCTCCTGATGATATAAAGTCCTCCTCTCCTCCTCCTGATGATATAAAGTCCTCCTCTCCTCCTCCCTCAGGATATAAAGTCATCCTCCTCCTCCTGAGTGATATAAAGTCCTCCTCTCCTCACTCCTGATGATATAAGTCCTCCTCTCCTCCTCCTGATGATATAAAGTCCTCCTCTCCCTCCTCCTCCTGAGGATATAAAAGTCTCCTCTCTCCTCTTCTGATTGATTCCTGTTGTTGTGTGTTTGGTGACACATATTAATAAAGTTGTGAGTTTTGGAAATGACGTTCAGATG